>NC_056733.1:1370762523-1370775023 GCF_019279795.1 Protopterus annectens
CACCCTGACATTACATGGGTACCTCATATGACTACCTAAGGGGCCTGGAGACGTCACCAAGTCGGGGGGTGCACTGCACAGCACCATCCCTTACACAGTGTCCATAATGTTGACCACAGCCTAGGTAGTAGTTAATGGGTACAGGGATGTTCACCTAGCGGTGACAATGCTGGTATCATCCATCAGACTGTGCACATATGTCACACACCTCACCCACACAGCCCATTCTGTATGTTGTTCATAACACTGACACAGCTATACTCATAGGTCATGGCCATTCACAGCCTTACACACACAGATGCCTAACATTTGTCTGTGTGGTATGGGCTACAATGAGGGTGGAGTACAACACATTAACCCTGTTCTACTGTAGCTGGCACTGGTGTGATATGCACATGTCACTCTTGCACCTTTTGTAGTTGTGAGTCTGTCAACAGGCAACTGGTGGAACACTCCTGTGACATACAAAGGTATTTGTAATCAAACATCTGTGCTGTCTTGTACATCTATACTGCTAACATCTACAGTGATAATGGTTCATGGACATGCACACCATACTCAGCAGGGTTATAGTGCGGTGCCACCCATAATGACTGTCATCACCACTTGTGGGTTGATATTATCCAACACTCTATCTGTATTGTATGGTCATGCTAGGCACTTGTTCAGAACTTGTGAGCATGTCATGAGCTACTGATTAATATAGCACCCATTCCACACCATTTCCCACAGGTACACTGGCTGTCCTACACTTTCCAGCTTGCTTATGGTACAACAGCTGTTGTACACACATAACGCACATATCCTGTGGGAAATGGTTGTATATACAGGCATGTCCAACTGTCACGTACCAGTGCTACTGCCTGTCTATATGATGGATATGTCGTACATGTGGCAATAGAGCAATTGTCTCATGTACACATTCAATTCTCACCTCCCAACATACGACACTACAGCCTGTGGGGGATGCACTTCTGCAGCCGTGCTGGGGGCATAGCTCTCAAGTGTACCTCATTACGAGGAACGTACCTCATTTGGGGTCTTAAAAAGTGCATGTTCCTCATGGTTCCACATTGAAAGCGTCTGTCACACATTCATTGTTGGAAATTGTTTAACTGCTAGCCATGGCTAAATAGATGGGAATCATATTAATTCATTAGAATATCTTTTTTATACATAAAACCAGCCTATTTTAGCCATCATATGCCCTTCCTAGTTGAAGCTGTTAGTAAGCCAGTAGTAAGTGTTCCACGTTTTGCCCATTTGTCACACATTATGAGGGCTAATGTTCCTCATTTTGGGGACAGGAGGTTGACAGCTATGGCTGGGGGTAAGGCTGTCACCAACCCTGACTGCACCTGACAGTCATGTGGGGATGTGTAACATTCGCAACACACCCCACCCATCACATAGTTTCACATGATCTCCACCACAGGCCACACCTCCGAGGACAACTTGTGCAGTACATCTCCATACTCTGTGTAGGCACCAGAGGTAGCCCCCATCATGGGAAACAACATCACCAACTTATAGCCCACAGACTCATGTGTGCCCATCACATACAGCCAATGGGGAGTTATAACATTCACAACACACCAGTCATAGGTGACTCTGTAGGGAGTTACACTGCAGTTCCACACAGCAGGCTACACAAGGCGATAGTCGCTTGCATCTTGCTGTCGGGTAACTGGTTCTGCAACATAACCTATGCACCCATGCCACACCTCACCAGGTACGATGTGACTGTCATTCTCCATGTTAGTGTGACTGCCCTGAGATGCCACTTCACAGACTACTTGTGCAGGGACATGCAATAGCTCACCAGTCTTATAGCCCTGAGGGTGCGGGCCAAGCCCTGGGGAGCATTATGCATTCGTCCGGACACGATACCACTGTACAACGACCGACTGTGTCACTTCAACAGTTGCCTATGCTCCTATTGTCATTCCACAGGCATCTGGTATCTGTCCGCTTTGACTGACCTGGTCAAACACACAGCCCTGGGAGTACAGCTCACATGTAAGGCTCTTGCTGCTTCTATACTGCCTGTCTTGCACAGTTTCCAATAACAGTCACCGGCAGAATGGGAACTGGCAAGCACGACATGGGGTCATGTGACACAATGCTTGCATCTTCCTCTGTGATGCACGCAGGCAAGGCACACCTTATAATGCACCACTCCAATATCTCTGCAGTGACTGGGACCTGCCTCTAGGCTCTGCAGAGCACACCTGCAATGACAGGTTATAGACAGACCATACCTTTCAGGCACATACCTGGACCGGCACACCCACAGCTGTGGGGTTCCCATATCCCACTATGTTGTGCACACATCCTGGCTAGTTACTTAGCACAATGCATCAGAGGTGCTCCATGTGCAACTAACTGTGTCTGGGACCGCTATACACATTGTAACAAGCTACAGATTCAACATCATACCCCACAGTTAACATACCTCATTTGTTGGTATATTGGACAGTGGGGCTCAGACAGCTACTACTGATGTGTGACTGACACTACCCCACACTTAACCGGGATAGCCATTCATGTACCGACACATCCATGAGTCATAACCTCCACTCTGCTGGATCAACCCATACACACCACCTCCAAGACCAAAATTAACCTTGACATGAACACTACCACCATGTGACTGGTGTTACACACCTGGGGTTATCCCCTCATTGGTGGATTCCGAACATATGCTAATCAACCTTGTTAGCCACATGCCGGCACCACACCCATCGCAGCATACACAGTACATGAGTACTACAACACCTACTACAGACATCTTCTGACAGTGGTTGTTAACGTCATGACACCCGTGCAGATGGACGATGCACATACAAATGCTGAAACATACCCCAGTGCACTTCATTAGCATGTACACAACTGCATGGATCATGCTATTCCACACAGAGCCATGATGGTACACACCAGATAACAGACACCACTCTGGTTGTCATGTTCCATGGACATATGATGTACAACAACAGGTGTAGGCTGTTGCACAGTGGTGTACATTCCCATGGGTGGGGTAGCTCACTGGTCAGCCTTGGTAGGGCCACAGGATCCCTCATCACATACTCCAAGACTAGCTACATAAACATTACTGCGACACATTCCGGGTGTCATTATGGTGGTATGTCAGTAGTCGATGGCAACACCCACATCTGCTGTCACATACAACAGTCACTCAGGAACATTACAGACCCAGGTGATTTTGGCAACATGCTGGAGGATGGATTCAATGCTAACATTACACCCTCTCACTCATTACAGGGCCACAATCCATACAGGAACATTGTGGTGTCCCTGTGGTCACACCTACACAGTACTAACCTGCACTCTATATGTCCTGGGACACTGGCCCCATGTCACCTTCCAACGTCCCAGGCTGTGATGTCCGCAAACCTCTGAATGACATGTCTCCCCACTAGGCCACCATATTCAGTAATAGCCTTGTTTCAGACATTGTAGCCCCTGAATGGCACACAGCAGCATTTATCACACTACACAGGTGGCACCACAATGCACAAATGGGCCATAGTGCTACACACCTGACTGGACTGTTCTGCATGGCTATGGGGCACATCATCAAGGACGTCATTCACAGAGACATTGTTGGTCTCCCGTCCTTTGATGCCACCCGGGTTGGGCTTGTTAGGGCCAGAGCATGGCCCCTACACCTGGTGGACTCCTTTCATACAGTTACCAGGGCAGTTGCTGATGGTACGGGAGTCCACACATCGTACATTTTCCTCTCATTGCCTTTCAGCACCATTCTCCATTCTGGTATTGACAACATACACATCCACCTGCACATCGTACTCTATGTCTCAGGATGTTATGCAATGTGGCTCATGGACAGGACACACACAGTGAGACCAGCATACCATAGTACCTATTGCATTTCAGTTACATTTGGCATACCACAGTCCTCAGTCATAGGGCCCCTCATGTTCAGTATATGCTTCCCTGTGGTACAGGCTAGCACAGGGGACTTTCCCTGCCTAGCTTTACAAACCCCTGCATACAAAGTACCATGATTGCTCCACCAGCTGATACTGACTCCATCCATACGGGTGTCACTGTGACAGATATCTGATATGACTATCATGGCGTCAAGCTGCATGACACAAGGTGCATGAACATCACCTTTGCATTACACCATTCACCCAATGAATATCACATGGGTGGTAGTCTCCTAGATACATATCACATTGTACATGTTTGCAGTACACACATATGTCGCACCCACTCCTGTGGTTACCGTATTGCCACTGTGGCGTGGATATCCTTCTACGTGGCCACACTTATCTGTACTGGGTGTGTAGCTGGTACATAGGCACCCATTGTACCTCTGAACTCAAGACTTCTACACACATTCAAGGGTACACCACCCCATTTAGGGTGTACCTTACACAACAGCTACAGCTTTACATACCACAACATTAACACGCCATGACGTTTACTGAGCTCCGACAGTTTAAGTATGCGGCTGCACTATGGGCACCATATCTGTACACATTTGCATACTACATACTCAGGGGTGACCTCTGCTGATCAGACAGGGCCCATGTCCACAACGTTATTAATGGATATACTCCTCATACGTGACATAAGCAAAAGCCACTGTGAGCAACATGCTCATGGATATGTGCACACACACCACAGTGAGTGGGATGTTCTTGAGGGTTACATTCCCAAATCGGACACTCGCCATGCTTTGGAACATGAGTCCTATGTACATCACGCAGGAACACTCAGTAGCACTGTTCATGTGATACCTCCCTTGGTGGTTGGGAGACACATGTAGGCCTGGGATCACTGCAGTGGCTGTACTGTGCAGAGGTGCAGGTGACACATGGCTCTGCTGTTCACAGGACACTACCCTAGAGAGGTGCCACTGGTGTGAACACTGTAGTTTTGCTTACACATGGACTTGCCAGACTGCATAGTACCCCACTATGCACCTGTGAAGCTATTACATGTCCTTTGTGCATGGTTACTTGGTAGCCCTTCCATTTAGATTAGCTATCATGCTATTACAATGTCCCATGCCTACAAGCCATATGTATCCTGTTATTGTACATGCCAATAGACGATACCTTTGGTATGCATGATATGCCTGTTATGCTGTGTAGAATATCTGTCATATCTACCTACAATACTATACATTACAAATATTTCACATAGTATCCCATAATGCAAAGCATACTTGCACAGCGGGACCACCTTAGATATGTCATTGATGTTATATGCCCATACATGCGTGCTGTGACAGTATATCAACATATACTATCCCCTGCTATGGCACTTGCTGGACATACCCTACCACTGACGGGTTGTATGAAATTGTTCTGTTTAAAGCCCTCATGTAGCATCCCTTGTGGTGTCTGTGATGTGTACCTTGTGGCCCACTGCTGGACGCACAGTTTCTACAAGCATTTGTATGCTCAGCAAGACATCACTACATAAATACCTTTTCCCACTTTATGCATTGTGGACACGTTTAATTAATGCAAACCAGGCTATACATACAGTAAAACTAATTAATACAGATCATGCTATGCATAACCTTACATATCGGGTATTCTACATACCTTGTTATCACGGTGGAGTTAGTCTCTATCTCTCTCACAGTGTTTCAACTGGTATTCGGTATGAGCATACGGTTTAAATGTCTGGCAAGTCATCCGTATATACGTCGATACCTGTAACATGTGGTTTCATCCCACCAATTGGTGTTCCTGAGTGACTAATTACTTGCATATCAGCTGTGCAGCTACTCCATTCGCCAATTACGTGGCAACAGTGGGGTATAATTGAATTCTCCTCTTGGGCATTGCCTATTTGCCCTACCTTCGGGGAGACGGCCTGTATTGTGTTTTGTTATGTGTAATTGCAACTGCTATGCATGGAGACAAGTATACTTTGGATTCATGTCCCCCGTGGATTGTGTGTGACAGCTAGAGTATGTGGTTCAACATGTGGGTGTACCTGTCATCCCAACGTCTGATAACGGACTATTGCAAACAAAACCTGTAACATCGCTGTTTGTTCCATTATAAAACTCCTGCAATTTTGCATGATTTTTATTTTATTTATTTTATTTTACATTTGTTGACCTGGCTAGTCTAGCTGGATACATGTCCTTTTTCAGTAGAGGCCCGGGGAGAAAAGCTCCCATAATTAACAGAAGTATAAGTTTACAAATATATACAAGAAATTACATTAAAATAAAATCAAACAGTAATAACATCTAAGTATACAAGCTGTTAGTCTGGTAAACATTTGTTGAGATGGCCAGATGACATAGATACCTGAGGAGATAGTAAGATGCTGGATAAAGAATTGTGAGGTGAAAGGAATTAGATACTAATGGTCCTGTGGGAATTAGTCAGGGTTGGAACATGGGCATAACCATTGAGACTTAAGAAATTCTCTGAGATTAGTTTTGAATAGATTGAGTGAGGTCATGAGCCTGAGGTTGTTGGGAAGGAATTCCATTGCTTTCCAATGGAGTTAGCATAAAGAGCATCGCCCATGTTATTAGATTTGATGGTTAATATCTGAATACTGTTTGAGGATCGAGGCTACTTAAGTTGGTGTAGGGGGTCAGAATTTTGGTCAGCGAGGGTTTTCTCTGGATGATTGATTATTTTGAATGCTTGGAGGGTTGGTTTAGTTTAAGCAGATTGGGCAGTTCCAACCAGCCAGGTTTTTGAGGTTGAGGCAGTGGGTGGTGGGTACGATAGGGTGTAGCTGTTACAAATCTGGCAATATGATGGTAGGTGGTAGAGAGGTTATTAAGATCACGTTTGTTGAGGAAAGATAGTATTGGTGAGGCATATAGTAGGGTGGAGATGAGATGGGTACGGGCAATGGTTAATTTTGCATGCGGGTAAGAAAGTTCTTGATTCTGTACATTGACCCAAGTTTCTTGTTAACTGTCTTAATAGTTTGGGCAATGTGCATGTCGAATTTAAGCTTATGGTCAATAGTGACACCAAGTAGTTTGGTATGGGGGACGGGCTCAATGATGGTGCCATTAGAGGATTCCACAAAAAAGGTCCTGGAGTTATCAGGTGGTAGTTCTTGGGGTAGGGAAGTGGTGGACGTGGGGAAAAATAGAAGTAACTTGGTTTTAGTCGGGTTGAGTAAAAGTTTCCGGTCAGAGAACCATTGTTCAACTTTGGCAAAACATGATGCCTTTAATTGTGTCTCGCACATGGTATGTTGAGGGTTCTGCAGATGTAATTGACTGACTGGATGTTTGTGCTGCTATTACAGTCTGTATTGCTTTAGTTTCTAGTGTGGGGGATGTCGGTGGGTGTATGTAGCATATACAGGTTTGTGGGGCTTGCATTTCTACATATTCCATATATATGTGTGTGGGCTCCGTCCCTAATTAGAGAGCTAACAGTTAGTAGACTTATGTTATGGGATTGTACATTGGGCCATTGTTAATTGTTTTCTATATCATCTGCAGGTGAGGTTGATACTTATATACCTCCGGAATTGCAGCGATATATCAAGGGGTATGTGTAAGTGACAGCTATCCCTTGTATTTCTGTCCCAGATATTTGCAGTCATTGCAGTTGTGTTGGTAAAAGAACCTGTTTGCCATGGGTTGCCACCTTTTCATATGGTCATTGTTGGACACTTGCGGGACACTCAGCGGTGTTTACAGGCCAACACGTAGCCACGGTCGGTACACAGGTTAGCACATACTTTTATCCTCAATACATACCTATTGTTGTGGGACTTTGGCTACTTATCATATTGCATGTAACATTTACGTTTCTTACATACAGGCATAACTATTAAATACGACTATTACATTATATATGGGACATATTAATGTCCTAAAATCTCGGACTTTTGCCCTTTGTACTGTTTTATGTCAGGACACACCTGCACAGGGTGGGGCTGTCCCTCCTACTGTGGGACAGGTGGTAACCGTATGCCTACGGCTAGCTATACCCACACCTACTGTACTGATCTACCTCTGACTTGGCACTAACAGACGCATGTTGCAGACACACACATTACAGTCACACAGAGATGCACACGGCACCCTCAATGCACTCATACACAGACTACGGCACTCACAAACACAGTTGAACACAGTACCTACGTGGACTGCAACACCGGCAGCAGTGACTAAATGTCCCTTCATATCATCATACTATTACTCGCGGCTGTACTATTCCAGTACTGTGTTCTATCGGTCTTTCAGCCTCGTGGTTACGCATGTCGGTATGTTACACATTCCATAGTTGGCGGTATCCTATTTATTTGTACCTCCAAGGTGTTATGAATGTCGTTGACCTATCTATATATATTTGCAGATATCGCTGAATCCATATATATATCAACATATATCACTCTATTGCCATTTCTATCTGTATTATATATATGCATATATGTGTACATATATATATATATATATATATATATATATATATATATATATATATATATATATATATATATATATATCTGGCGGGGAACGTGACAGGCACACAGCACCACCATATGCTGATAGGCTCATGTACTGTTCAGGTGTTGACATTCCGTGTTCCACTAACTGTTCTGTGTACAATGTTTGAGGGCTGCCTATGTAGGAGTCACACATTGGGCCACCTATACATTACAATTTACAGGTGGTCATGTTTGTATACCATCCATTTTACTGTGTGTGCAGGTGGAGAGGTGTCAGTCCGTAGGGGCCTACACTGTCAAAGTATGTGCTATACGTTCCCTCTTTGCCAAGGCGTAGGCATATTGGGCACGCCTCCGTCTGCCTACTGGGGCTGGCACAGTGTGTTCATGGTCTGAATCCCTCTGTGCCTGTAATGGCCTTGGCAATTGCTGTGGGCTATGAGGGCCTTCACCATTTTGTCCCTGCTGCAGCTGCTTCCGCAGGATCATATTATGTAGCATGGTACATACTATGACGATGTGGGCACACGTGCCTGGAGAGTACTGCAAAGCTCCACCAGATGTATCCAAGCACCGGAACCATGATTTCAGCATCCCGAAAACACGCTCTATGATGATTCTGGTTTGTGTGTGTGCCTCATTATGGCGTTCTTGCATGGGTGTGTGTGCATTTCTGATGGGAGTTATCATCCACGGCTCCAGTGCATAGCCAGCATCCCCCACAAGATGGCCATGTGGGATGTCCCCCCTGACAAATACCTGATACAGCTGTGAGGCATGCCGATATGGGAGTCATGGTAGCTTCCAGGGCTGCCAGCACACATATCCATGATAATGCCCTGGGCATTGCACATGACCTGGCAGTTGATGGAGTGGAATCCCTTGCGGTTTATGTAGTGCCTACCATGCCACCGGGTGGTGACTTGATTTGTATGTGCGTGCAGTCTGTCACACCCAGTACCTCCGGGTAGTGTGCCACATGGTGGAAGTGGCGCATATTGCTGGCCAACTCCTCCTGAGTTCGGGGGAAGTATATCTGCTCATTGGCATGTGGTAACATGGCATCCAGGAACTGGTGTAGTACCCTGGATGCTCATGCCTGTGAGATCCCCATTATATCTCCAGTTGGCCTTTGAAAGGTACCTGTGGCCAGTATTCGCAGGTTTACACATACCTACGTGTCCACTGGGATGGGTTCCCCTCTGTTGTTTCTGGTTCTCAGGCGTGGCCGGCACAGCTCCACTATTTGCTGTAAGATGTCCCTGTCCACCCTGTAATGCTGTACTATCTCCAGGTCATGTAGCCCCTGGTAGGTTACCCTTGGTCTGAACACTCTCCTTCTCCTCCCAGGCTTGCAGTGGTTGTCGGCATCATCCTCCACAACACCATCAGTCTCTAACACATGCTGATGAATCACAGCTATGGCAGCTCCCAACATGTACATTTTAAAAGTTCCCCATGTGTTTACACCTATGGTGCAGTGTTTGGGAATACACAGGTGTGTGTAGGGTGCTTTCACACTTTATACTATTGTGCTGTGAACACCGATGATGTCATAGGGTGTGTATGTACGATCGTAGCTACAGGGTATCTTATGTGTTTTACTACCGGAACTACTATTGTGGTGCCTTTGGTGTTGAATTACATTTGGCTGCCGTGGATTACCTCTTGACCTTCCCTTTACATATCTGCATGTTGCACCTACCATTTTCTGGCATGCATCCAGCAGACTACTTTCATTTGTACTTTCCTGGACCTGGCGTATCTTGCGTTATTTGTGCTACTGCCAGTCTACTGTCGGTTTGCTTTGCTCTGCTGTGTCAGGTCTCCTATCTTTGCAATCCGATGCCTCCCCTCCTTTCTTTGCATTCTAATGCCTCCCCTATCCTGTTTTGCAGGTTTCTGCAAGCAGACTTGTCAGCTGCCGTCGATTGGCCATCGTGAGTTGATTGGTGTTGATTGCTCATTAGTACTCCAATTACCCTACTTCAGCATTTCCTTTTGTTCTTCCCCTGACCTTCCTGTTTGTGCTATTGTTCGCGGCGTGTGCGTCTGATTAATGGGTTTCAGGCATGTTTTCATCCCTGTACACATGCGCTTTTGGGCACCATGTGTGCTCTCAGCTAAACGATTCTATACCTTCCTCCCCACCCCTGTCCTGCAGCTTTGCTTAGCAACGGACAGGCCAAATTTGCATTGCTCCAATGTGCTTACTGCTATGGTGGCACACCCCTCTGCTGATGTCATGTATCTCCTCTGAGCCACTCCTCGGTGAGATTCTGGCCTCACTGTATCTACCATCCTTCTCGATCTCTCTAAGGCCTTCGACACTATCTCTCATAACCTACTCCTTACTAAACTAACTAACCTAAACCTCTCCCCCTCTTCCCTCAAATGGTTCACCAGCTATCTCTCAAGCAGGCAACAAGCTGTCATATGGAAAAAGGCCACCTCCTCTTTTCTTGCCACCCCCACTGGTGTCCCACAAGGTTCAATATTGGGCCCCTACTTTTCAACATTTTCATTAATGACTTTTACCGCTCTATCCCTCATGCTAACATTATCCAATATGCAGATGATTCCACAATCATCTGTGCTGCCCCATCTATACCAATCCTCTTAAAACAAACTCAGGATGCTTTCTCTACCACAGAACTATGGATGAAAGACAATCATCTAGCACTCAATGCTGCTAAAACTAAACTTATGATCTTTACCTCTTCTACAACCAAGACTTTTGACCGAAACTTATTCTCCATTACCAGCCAAAATACAACACCTCTTGAGCTGGTAACTGAAACCAAACTACTAGGAGTTCAAATAGATGACAGGCTCAAATTCAACTCCCATCTACTACTAAACATAAAAAAAAAACAACAAAAACTTGGCATGCTCTATCGACACAATCGATTCCTCACCTCTACTACTAAACTTACTCTTTCTACTTCCTTTCTCTTACCCTCCCTTCTCTACGGAGCCCCTCTTCTAACAAACCTACAGTCATCACTCAAAACCAAATTGTCCTCTTGTTACAATAAAATAGCCAGATTCGCTACTAGCAACAAATCCTCAACCCATCACTGTGAATCTCTTCACAAACTAAACTGGCTTGAACTTCCTAACTACATCTCCTACACCCAGCTCACCTATGCTCATAAACTCATTTTCCAACCTTCCCTCTGTCCCTCTCTCCACTACCTTTAAAATGCATCACACACAAAGGCTTCTCAGATCTAACAATCAAAACCTTATAGAAGTGCACAGACCACTCCACCCCCCAGGACAATACCTCCTATCTCACTCTCTGGCATGCCTATGGAACTCCCTCCCCCCCCCCATTCGTACCACTTCTAGCCTCCCATCCTTTAAAAAATCACTCCACTCTTATCTAACTTCCACATGGGAATGCTCCTGCTCCCATCCCTCATAACTTACACTTACTTCTGCACTGTTCCCTTCCTTACTCTCTAATCCCAGGTTACAAATTCTTGTTTCCTTCTCTTATATAACTCCCTACTAATATCCAGCAATAAAAAAAAAAAAAAAAAAAAAAAAAAGTTTTAACTTTGATTGAAACAATTTTTTACCTATGTAGTCTTCATACATTTTATGTGTGTATATCAATTTAGTCTTGCTTCATTTGTAACCTATGTAATCTATGTTTGTTTAATTAACCTGTGTGTAAATCTGTATGTGGAGCTTTTCTCCCCAGGACTCCATTGAAAACGGGTTCTTCTGGCCCAATGGACTATCCTGGTTAAACAACTGCAAATAAATAAATAAATAAATACCGCTGCGCCGTATGGTACAACCTTCATCCGGCGGGACATTTGCGATTCAGTATTATCCGCCTCATTTGCATGGCATTGACTACTAATTCATAGTTACCGCGCCATACACTATCGCAGGCCCTTAGCAACCCTTGCACCTTGGTTGTGGTGTTCCATGCCTACCATTGTGTATTATGGTGTAAACCTGATTTCTATTATGTTGCGATTTTATGACATTTTTATATTATTTCTTTATGTTACAGTTTCCGCACACATGCC
>NC_056733.1:1370780023-1370895023 GCF_019279795.1 Protopterus annectens
GTGTGTGTGTGTGTGTGTGTGTGTGTGTGTGTGTGTGTGTATCTCCCTGCAAAACAAATGGGAATCCTGCATTGACTATCAAACTGAAATGGTTTTCATTTTTTGCTGGCATCTAAGCACCTGTCTTCCACAAGGCCTGCTGATGTCATGTACCATAAGACTACCGACAACCAGTCTAATGTTAAACTTTAGCCATGGTGCATGTGATAAATACTGTGATTTGTAGTGTGCAAGTCTGGATATGTAGGGGATTTCATCTCATTCCAGGCCACTTGGTATGTTTGTGTGTGTGCATTTCCCTACAAAATAAACATGATTAGCACACTGACTTAGAAAACACTAGGGTTTTGCAGATTTTGGTTACAGCAAGTGATCTGGGCCTCCAAATTATTGACCACAACAAGGCCTGATGATGTCATCTAGCATAACATTACCTAAAGAGATGCTAAGAACAGACTTTAGCTGTGGTGCATGTGTTAAGTACTGTGATCTGTAGTGTGTATTATTAGATAGGTAAGGGTTCAAATCTGATTCCAGTGAACTTGGAGTCTGTGTGCTGTGTAGTGTTCTGAAAATATTAATTGGTAGGGTACTGTTCTCACTGTAGCTAAGTTTGTAGGTGTGAAAAGTAGACCATTTTACATAAGCATATGTGATCATGGGATCATTAGACATTAGTAGCCTAATGGTCTTCGGTCCCTAAAAATCTTAGTCAAGTTCTTACCATTATTTAGATGAGCAGCACATATTGCCCCTGTCCATGAGGGACACAGGCAGAAGCCCAGTGTTGAAATGATGGTATACAGACTGCATCTGAAGAGAGCCAATGAGGTGCACTGTTTGCCATTAGGTGGGAGTCTGTTGCAAAGGCTTGTTAAAGTCTGGTAGACATATCTCCCCAACCAGAATGTATTAACAATGTCACATACCAGGTTAATGTCCTTACAGCAAGTAATCCATGTACCATTCCACTTACAGATAAGACAGCATTTCCAATACAGCAGGGTCACACATTGCCCTGTATTACAAGCAGAGATCATGTTTGAGTAGTCTCTATAACACAAGCTATAAGGACAGTTATTTCAGATGATCCCCATAAGGCAGATACAGAGGACTTGAAGTTCCCTTGTGAGGAACCTTTGTGTTGTGTGCAATTGCCACTGCTGCTTGGAAAGGTACATGACAAAATGATCATTGCACTCAAATATTGCCATGCTGAGGGAAGAGTACAAGGAGTTTATAACTACATCGTTATCAGGTGACAGTGCCATCAGTAATGACATGAGCATGATATACTTCCATTCTTACTACTGGGGAGGAATGGTGTTATATGGTAAAGTAGGTGTAAACCTGTGTGGCAAGGCCTGTGTGGCTTGGTCTATTGCCCATCAGTATGTACATCAGGTGCTGCTACTGATGTAGACCTTAGCAGTAACATTGGTGTTACAGATGGAAATGATACTGCATACACATTTGCATGTGGTTTATGGACATGGGTATACCAACAAGCATTTGTTCATGATGAACCTCTTGTAGGATTTGACATGACTGGGGGATTGTATGACCACTCCCAGTTTACTGTGCCATGAGGAGCTTGTTTTCCTCCTGTCAGGTAGAGCCAAGTCTCTGCAGTTGTACATGTGCTTGTATAAAGCATTGGTGTAGAGCTCGGCATAGTTGCCTGGCATATCTGAGGGGGGGAGGTGCAGTCAAGCTGCTTTTACCATCCTATAGGAGGTTATAATTTGCTTTGTTGAAGTTTATTATTGTGTTTGCTGCAAGGGGGGTTCAGGTGTGAGTTTTAATTTTAAGGAGAGCAATTTGTGTTCAGATCTCACCAGGGAGGACCTCACAGTGGAGGTGTTACAGTTGTCACCCATATTGGTAAGCACCTGATGCAGAACATTGGTTCCCCTTGTGAGGATGTCACTCCACTGGATCAGGGCATTGTAGTTAAGGATGTGGACTAACCTTTGGGCAAGTGAATTTGAGCATGAGTAACCAACACAGTTGTTGGTTAGTGAAAGTCACCCCACACCATGATGTTGTGATGTATCTTCATAGAAACAAGTAGATTCAAATAAGAACAATGGGTGTCCTGATTCATGGAGTTACTCCTGTATCTGGAAATGGTTTGATTAGGCTCCTACCGGCAGTGAATAGCACCTGCAGTGCCTCCAGGAAATCAAACTGTTTAACCAATCTGGATGTGAATCTATCTTTAATGAATATGGATACATTTCCTGCATGACCTGGCACCCTTTCAGTTTGAGGTCTGAACATGTGGAAGGTCATGTAGTCTGGTATGGCTGTGGTGGTGTCCACAGCCTTGAACCAGGGTTGTGTGAATGTGCAAATATCTGCATCTTCCAAGGTGGGGACACCTTTCAGGGAGTGGTGTGTAGTGTTGGCATTCCTAGCATGTAGCAGCCTAACTGTGATGTTGTTTGAAGACAGAGCTTTCTCATTGGAAAGTTTTCCCTTGAGACAGCACCTATAAGATGTATATTGAGGATGTCAGAAGCATTGGCCAGTACACAAGCTCCCAGGGGTGACAGATGAACGCCATCTGTGGCAAAGCATAGAGGTCTGTTGAGCAAGTCATCCCCAGCTAACATGCACTGGATCCCCTTCCAATGACACCACATGATAAGCCAATTATTGACTTCAATCATTTTCTGTGTGTATTGAGCCATCATCCTAGGTGAAGGTGAAATGCAGCTGAAGGCTATGAGCATACCCAACAGTCACAGAGTCTGTGAGGTTGGTCATGTGTCTACATATAGTCCATTGAGGTATGTCTAAAGTTGTACACACCAACAGGACCTACAAAGTCTTCATAATGTTACCCAATGTTGACATACCTGCATGCATGTGTGGTATGGCATATCCTGGCACCTCACAGGCAGCTAAATGTGACCTTTCACATTTGTAGCCTGGTGAGAGGGACATCAGTGTGTCTCATGATGTAATCCCCTATGAATAATAGGTTTGAGTTTGTGTTTCACCTCAGGTATTTGATCATTGAGACAGTGGTGCATGCACTATCATGTGCACTGTGTTCTGCACATGCATGATTATGTGTACTGAGCTTACAATTTTGTTTCTGAGGTGTCTGTTGTTTGCATATGTGTCTGGTAAGGAGCTCCACACATACAGGTGTTTGTGATGTGGATATGGGTGGAGTATGTGGTGAGGTGTGCATGTTGGCAAACTGCTCATTGCCATATGTACTGACCAGTGCATGAAACAGCATGGAATCAAGGTTTGTAATATAGTCACATCTCTCACACATTGTGTTTGTGTGGCATAGGAGTATGGTGGTGGAGGCACTTTTCACATTTCGACAGCGGTCATTCATAAGGACATTAACATAGAGTCTTGCTTGTGTGTATGTGTATCTCCCTGCAAAGCAAATGGGAATCCTGCATTGACTACCAAAGTGAAATGGTTTGCAATTTTTGCTGGCCTCCAAGCTCCTGTCTTCTACAAGGCCTGCTGATTTCATGTACCATAAGACTACCAACAGCCAGTCTAATGTTAAACTTTAGCTGTGGTGCATGCGATAAATACTGTGATCTGTAGTGTGCAATTTTGGATAGGTAGGGGTTTTCATCTTACTCCAGGCCACTTGATGTGTTTGGGTATGTGCATTTCCCTACAAAGTAAACATGATTAGCACACTGACTTAGAAAGTGCTAGGGTTTTGCAGTTTTTGGTTGTAGCAGATAACAGTAGGCCATCATTAGGCAGTGGCCTGATAGATGCTGAACTGTAACATGTTATAACCTTTATGAAGTTCTCCTAAGGAAACATGGCACCTGACAGTGTACCATAACAAGGTTGAGTGAGTGCAATCCTTTGCCAGAAATGTGTCCCTTTTATTAACCATAATCCTGTTATTAGGCATGGTTGCAATAGCATGCCTACAAATATGACAATGTACAACTCCAGCTAAGTTGGGGTCATACTGCTATGCCCTTGGAGTTGACAGCCTCAAACACACTGTCTGTAGGCACTCTGTGCAGTGGAAATGTGGATATATGTGCATGCACAGAGACCTTGCTCAACTTTCCAGTCATTTCTTTGGCCTTGTTAGTCTACAGTGCCTTACGAGCAAACACACAGCAAACTGGATGTTGTGTGACATGATGTGGAAACACAGGCATGTGTTCTAGTTATATAAATGTACAGTATGATATACCTAGGACACGTGTGAAGTGCACTCACTTTGGCCAAAGGTGTCCACTCCTCTGCAGTAAGTCTCAGATCTATGTCATGTAGATGTGCACCAGAAGCTGTTGAAGGTCAGTCTGCATGAACTGCTGTGAAATTGTCACCAACACGTTCCAGGGAGGACCCATAACTTTCAAGCAAGTTCTAAGATTAGCTCAGCAAAACAGACATGCCCGTGCAGTACAAGGGTGAGACAGCACAACCCAAGTCAAGTCTTATTGTTAACTGTCATGATTGTGGAGTCAGCCATGAGTCTAAAAGACAGAAGTGCTTAGTATTTGGTTAGCAATGCCACAAGTGTAAAAAAATGGAACCACTTTCAAAAGTTTTATAAATCAAGCAAGCCTCATTCAGTTATTAAGAAAGGTGACTCAAAAAAGCAGGTTGATCATATAGAAGGCTGCAACCCTACTTTCTATGTAGATGGTGTATCAGTGGTCATTGAAAGGGTCAATGCTGTAGATTTATTGGCAAAAAACTAAGTATTTTGTACTGTCCTGATCAATGGTAAATGCACAGAGCTCAAAGTGGACAATGGTTCAAAGTGCAATGCAATGTCAGCAGAAACAGTTGCTACAGTGAGAGCTGGTGAACAACTTAATTGTGTTAATTGTGTGAAGCTTGTTGCTTATGCAGGTGAAGAGATTCAAACCAAAGGCTCAGTAGTGCTTTCATGTTATTCGTCTGGGAAAAGTTATAGCTTCTAATTTTATGTGGTAAGAAGACCTGTGCAGTCATTATTAGGTCTCAGTGATAGTTTAGGAATGAAACTGCTTTCTTTTACCAAAGAAGTACATAATGAAAGCACATGTCCCAGTTCCAGTTTTAGTGATGGTATTTTCTCAAGATGCTCAGATGCTGATGTTTGTGACAACAAGATAGGCAAACTTCCAGTTGTGTACTCTATGAAAGTAAACCCAGAGGTCAGTCCAGTGGTCAGATTAGCAAGGAGAGTTCCAATAGCTATGCAGGACAAAGTCAGGGTCCAGTTAGACAAAATGGTTGAGCAAGGTGTGATTTGTCCAGTCATAGAAACAACTGAGTGGGTGTCTTCCATGGTAGCTGCCCATAAGAAAAATTCAGATGAAATCAGAATATGCATCGACACAAGAGATTTGAATAAGACATTAAAGAGACCTATCATCCTATGCGTAGAGTTGAGGAGATTGCTGCCCTCATGCCAAATGCCACTGTTTTTGCTGTCTTGGATGCAAAGAGTTCATTTTGGCAAATGATGCTTGATTGCAAATCTTCACTACTGACTGCATTCCGTACCCCATTTGGTAGATATAGATTCCTCAGTATGCCTTTTGGAATAGATTTTGCCAGTGAAGTCTTGCAGCATGCAATGGAGCAAATTTTTTCAGTATACCCGTGTGCTATAGTTTATGATTTACTAGCTGGAGGCAATGGTGAAGCAGAGCATGACAGAAACCTCAGGAATGTTCTGGACAGAGCATGTGAAGCAAACTTAAAGCTTAATTCTCTGAAGTGTAAATTCAGGCTACCAGAAGATACTTATGTAGGTCATTTATTTACCAGTACAGGCTTATGATCAGACTCTTCCAAGCAAGCAGCCATTCTTGAAATGCCAGCTCTACACAATGTCTAAGCTTTACAGTGTTTTATTGGTATGATTAACCATTTGGGCAAATTTATCCATGATTTTAGTGCATTATCAGCACCTTTGAGAGAGCTGACATACAACAATGTTGCCTGGTCATAGCTAGAATAACACCAAAGAGCATGTGATAACCTCAAACAGCAAATTGCCAGCTCTCCTACATTGAGGTACTATAATGTCTACAAACCAGTAGTTCTTTCCTTTGATACTTCAATGTTCAGTTTTGGTGCAGTTATTCTGCAAGAGGGCAGACCTGTTGCCTGTGCTTATAGAACTCTTACCCAAACTGAGATGCAGTATGCTCAAATTGAGAAGGAACATTTGGCTATAGTGTTCACATGTTCGAAGTTCCATGATTATATTTATGGCCGAGCTATCCAAATAGAAACTGGCCATCAACCTCTAGTCACTATTTTAAAGAAGACCATGCATTCAGCTCCAGCAAGACTTCAAAGAATGATGCTCAGATTACAAAAGTACAATTTCAAAATTGTCTATACAAAAGGCAGACTTCTTTAACTGGCTAATACCTTATCCAGATTGCCCAGAAATACCACGGAATTGCTTGATGCAGAGAATTTTGACTTTGATGTCATAGAAGTGAATAATTTTTCTACCATGAGACTTGATGAGCTGAGAGATCATACAAAGACTGATCCAATTTTGCAAAAGCTCAACCTCTTTATCAATGTAGGATGTCTGTCAAAGCAATCCTGCGTACCTCCAGAAGTGCAACCTTACTTCCGATACAGAGATGTGATGTTTATGGGAGATGGTATCATTTTCAAAGGTTCCAAAGTTGTTTATCCTACTTCTTTACAACATGAGTACATTTATATTTTACACTGTGGCCACCCATGTTCCGACTCTACCAAAAGAAGGGCAAAAGGACTAGTATCTTGGCATTCTCTATCAAAAGACATTGATAAAGTGTTTTTTTCTTGATCAGTATGTAATAATACTAAATCACATTTGCAAAGAGAGACACTTCAGCTAAGCCAAATTCCTGAACTACCTTAGTCAACAGAAGCCACTGACATGTTTGAGTGGAACAATCAGCATTAATTAGTGTTAGTAGACTTATTTGAACTGATTTGAAATTGATTTGCTACTTAACCTAACATCCAGTGCTGTTATTGCTAAGATGAAACATAATTTCTTAGTCCATGGTAGTCCACAAAAAGTTATTTCTGACAATGGTTCCCAGTTTACCAGCCAATTGTTTCAGAGATTTGCAAAAGAGTGGGACTTTATCCATGTTACAAGTAGTCCAGAATACCCACAATCAAATGGCCTTGCTGATTGTACAGTACAGAGTGCAAAGCAATTACTAGTGAGGGCAAAGCATGACAATACCAATATCTTCTTGAATTTACTTAATCTCAGATATATATACCCCATGACAATTTACTTGGCTCGTCTACTCAGAGACCTTTATCTAGGTAAACCAAGACAACCTTGCCTATCAGTTCTAGTTTGTTGGTGCCTAATGCTAAGAACACCAAAACAATCAAAGCCCAACTTTTTAAAAAGCATTCTTCTCATAAGTCCAGCTATGATAAAATGAGCAGATGTCTTTGTCCGTTGAAAGAGGGAGAGACAGTGAGGTTGCAAATGGCAAAAGGCTTTGATCGAATTGATCAAGTGAGAGATATATATGCCAAGCCGAGGTCCTACTTCATGGAATCTGAAGGTATAGAATACAGGAGAAACTGAAGCCATCTTCTTCCTGTATCAAAAATGATATCACAGCATCATATCTGTGATACAGACTCTAGATCTCAGAGCAACCTTGATGATGTTCATACTGAAGAACATGTCTCAGTATCTATTTCCGTTTCTGGTGATGTCCCAGAAGTCCCCAAAGTTGAACATTCCTTGAAGACAGACCCCATTATTAGATCCAGTTCTGATATGTTAGACAATCAGGTCATATTTCTAGACCTAGTGTAAAATACACAGCAACCTGGACATGATTGTTCTATATGTGTCTGATTTGTATGATTGCATGTCAAAAAATTAGTTCTGTATAATTGTATGTCAAAAGATCATTTCTGTATAAGTGCATGTCATTGAATACTGTCATTTGTGTATGAGCTATTTCTCAAAGAGGGATAATGTAGAACAGAACATGTGTTTTTATATTTAAGAAGCATTTCCAGATGTAGGCACATGCATATAAATAGTGGGCATGTGCAGGCAGCAGTGCTATTTTGAGAGGACAGCCAGAGTGTTAATATGTATGAGTGTGGTAGTCAGTCTGTTTATAAGTTTATTGAAGCTTAAGTTACAAATCCTCATTCTTCATGTGTTTGTGTGTAATAAAGCTGCTTGAACTGAACATACAACTGTTTGTCTGTTTTATCCTGACTGGACGAGCGACACCATTCACGTGAGGCACATTTCTGCTGTAACACATATCATGTGCAAGTTACACAATGAGATGAGGAACAAGACAATTATAACTGGTTTAGGACAAATGTCTGTAATGGACATTGTAGATGCTTCATCTCATATGTCACAACTTGTAGATGTGTCAGCTCCCAAAACCCTGCTTACACTTATCAAGGGTACCAGACCTTGTCAGAGATTAGGGATGCATGCCTAGGCTGAAGGAAGCCATTATTCTTGTTAGTCTGTTATACACATATGAGCCTATGGAGCCATGCACCTATACTGCTTTATCTTTCTGAAGACATTTTTCTTTTGTGCTGACATTCCATCCTGCGTTCTGATGTTTAAAGGTTTATTATATCTCTGTACCCATAGGTGTGTCCTACATAATCCTGAAACTGAAACATAAACATTTCCTTGAGACACCTCTCATTGTGTAAGTATACAGTCATTACAACATCATCCAACATAATGCACCAAAATAATGTGGTTTACCCATTACAAATGGCAGCAAACAATATCTGTCAGTGACCAGTACAAGTGGCATGTCAAAGTCAACAGTGGATGAAAGAAATACATAGTAATTTAGGTAGTCACCCTGTGCATCAGACACATAGCTTCATTTCCCTGCATTGATGGCAAGGATGACAGAGATATGGCACAGGTATCATCATTTGCACAGGTTGTTTTGTGGGGGTACAGGAGGCCTAGGCTAACCCAATAGGTTGGCAAGTGTGTGTGTAAGTTAGTAAGGGAAACAGGCAAGATGGACAATGAAAATGTGCCATGTGGATCTGTAGGTGACCTGATTGTGACAGTGGTGTGGGAGTGTCTGCATGAACACAGTCAAGCTCAGTGCTAGATCTATGTGTCAGTATGTTGCATAGCTTTGAACCATGCATGGTTGAGCTGACAGTTCACCGTCTGCACCCCAGACCATGGGAACTGGCTCTGCCAGGAGTTGCACTGGTACCTTCATGCCCAAGGTCAGATGCTGGGCTACTACCTGAGGGTGACTGCTGTCTGGTGGGACTGTGTCCCACAGAAATGCCCAGGACCATGAGCCCATGGCCTGGTACATCTTGGTGTGGACAGCACACTCCTATCTGGAGCACTGGATGTACTGCCACTAGGGGAGCGTGATTTTGCATGGCCATGTGGACTCTCAGCAGATGTAGTTGCTGACCTACATCAATGTGTCAGATGCTCAATTCCAACCAGATGTCCCATCACAGACAATGTGTGTTCCAAGACAGATATCTGTGTCAGACCAACATCTTTCCACTGTGTCTGTCAACTGATCTAGGGTAAAAGCAATGCAGTGGAGGCAGTCACAGATGTCAGACTGTGCTGCATCCATAATCATGAGCATTTATCTGGAGTTCCCTTTAGAATGTACCTGTGCCTCCATGATGGCCCTAAACATATGCCAATTGACAAGTGACAAGATACCTGCAACATGTGGTGGAAGGACACCAGGCCTCCTATGAGCACTCCTATTAATCTGCCTGTGTGGAACCTCTCCATCTCTTTGGCTATGGCCAGTATCAAAACTCACTGCAGCCATAGTATCCACACTTTCCTGTTCAGTGTTCCCATCCTCTGACTGTCCAATATCTGTCGCCTCAGGGGACTGGTTATACATAGGCATAGTGCCTGAGAGCAGGAACGGGGTTTCAACCTCTCTGACAGATTCAGTTCCTGCAAACCCCATATATTCCTCACTTTGGACACCATCATCATCAGAGTCTGAAGAGACACTGTCATCAGGTTGTGAAAGGGACAGAGACCAACTGCCCTGGTCACCTGTGATAAAAAGGGAAAAACAGTACATTAATACCTGCACTACTATGCTCTGCCATACTATCTTGCAATATATGTTAAGCTGTATACAATGCTGACAGTATTACAGACTTTGTTTAACCCCAACCTCATATACAAGGACATAAGGACATCATTTTCTAACAAAAATCTGTAGTTACTTGTAAATAAAAAGCTCTTTAATCAAGAATCTCATGAGCAACAATGATGTACACTGTTGACATTTGGCAAACTTCTGCACAGTTGGCAAATATGGCAATCTGTAATGTCCTGAAAATACTGTCAAATCTATCAGTGTGGTCCAAGGCATAGGCATGATTCTAAGGTGTGCTCAGTTGGATAATATCTGTGCAGTTGGCAATCATGCAGACAGTACATCAATCTAGCCGGCAGGCCTGGGATGACACTTTAGTGAATATATTGCACTAAATCTACACCTCTAAGAAAACAGTGTTTTGCTTACCACAAGCAGGTGCATGGCCATGTCCAATTCCTGACGGTCCTGTGAAAATTTGACGGAGAGGTAATATACACAGCACCACATGTTGCACTATAACAGGCTAATATGTCTGAATATCATAAATTTACAGTAGCTACTATGGTAATTAATATGTTGGTCACAGTCTGAGCATACGATTCAAACTGCAACTAACCCCCCCAAAAAAAAATACCTGACATCCACATAAAACTATGTACACCCTGACACACTGAATGCTACAGTATTCCACTGCTGATCCAACTAAGCATACCTGGATGCTGCTATTGCGTGGAAATGGTGGCACCCACATACATGACATACCATATGAGGGATGCCTGGGAGCTGTCCTGTGTTCCTAGGTTTGCCAGGAATTCCACAGTGGCTGATAGTGGTTGTTCCACTGCAGGCCCTCCACCAGTGACACCACCATCTCTGGCCATGTCTGCTACTCTTCTGCATGCGGCATTGATCGTATCAGTGTCATGTTGTTGCACCTGCTCATATCTCTTGCTAGGGTGACTGATAGCATTCACATCATGAACCAGGTCAGCCAACACTGCTGCCTGCTCTCCCCTGTTTGGCCTCCCCCTGGCCAGCAGGAGTTGATGATGTTGACGCAAGGTCTCTAGGATGATGTCATTTTCAGCTTCTGTAAAAGGGACCCAGCATCAGGGATACATATTTCCTGAAAGACAACAAAATAGGAACACGTCAGGATCACATACATGGGAGTACAGTATGTAGCGATATATCAATAAAGGATGGCTACCAGTATTCACTGCTTGATTACATATCTCATATTCAACACTATGCAAACACAGTAAGGGTGTGGATGCAACTAGGATAGTACCAATAGACAGGCATTTCTGTTTGTGCCATGACAGATACTGATGCATGTTCACACTCCCAACACAGGAATCCATTAAAGTGTGGCCCCTAGGTGTAAACCCCCCATAAAATATATAAAAACAACAGTGCCAAAAAATAGCAGTGTAGTATTACAACTGCTATCAAGGGAAATTTCCAGGAGACCGGTGTACCTAATTAACAAAAAGTATTCTACCCTTACTATACTCTAGTTCCTCTGTAGCTGTACTACAGCTGGAGATCAATGACATGTCATCATTACAGTTCTAAAAACAGCTTAATGATCTAATCCCCATCCCCCCTAAGTATACTAAAACATATGTATCATGCTGGAAACAAAATAGTTACATACCTGATAGGGTACAATACTCCTCTGTTGAAAGGTACAGATATGTAAATGTTGTGCCAATGACTTCACCCTATGAAGTAACTCTCATACACAATAATTCCCCTTTTTAACATGGTTCTCTTTAGCAAGTGTTTGTCTCTGAACCAGTCTGGTTCATAGGTTGGTACAAGGCTATTGGCCATAGGGCCTATACAGGCCTAGCCATAACAATTCCCTGGCTATTTCTTCCCACACTATTTACTTCCCTGGACCCCTGTCTAGCAGGACGACTGACGTGATCCCCAGGGTGAATTTCCTTTTTCCCCATACAATCATCAAGGTTTCTTTTGAAGAGGGCCAAAGAGGCGCTCTGCTTGACATGTATGGGCAGTCTATTCCAGAGTCTGGGGAGTCTCTGGGTCAGAAACCGATCCCTCCAGCATGTTTTGTTTATTGTGATGACAAGGTTTTGATCCCTGGAGCATGTGGCTCTGAGGGATTGGGATTTCTTTAAGTGTAGCATGTCCAACAGCTCTAGGTTTGACATGGCCTTGTAAGTTAAGCAGAGATTGCCTCTGAGTAGATGATATGTGACAGAGTATAGCTGGATTTTTTTAAGGTGGTCAGCGTAGGCATCTGCTTCAGGCCTGTGATTCTTTTAGTGAGGTATTTCTGCGGCCTTTCCAGTTGTTGCAGATGTCTTGAGAGCTACATACCAAACAGGGCATTGTATTCTATAATGGGTCTAATGGGGGATGAGTACAGTGGGACAATGACCTTTTTTCTGGATGAAAAGTCCTTAGTGATGAGGTGTGCCACACAGAAGGATTTCCTGACTGTTGTGGTGATGTGGTTATTGAAGGTGAGACCACGGTCCACCTGTGTCCCTAAGTCTCTTATCACACTTTCGGTGTTTAGTATACTGCCACCTATGTGGAATTTCATGGGTACATGTTTTTTCCCAAAGGGGATAACTATACATTTCTTGGCATTAAGCTTGAGCCCATGGCTTTGGCCCCAAGCATGTGTTTCTGTAAGGCTCTTTTGTAGAGTATCCACATCATTTGGGGATTCAATAATGGCTCCCAGTTTGAGCCCCTTAGTGTTGGCCTGTACTTCAGAGAAGTAGATCCAAACAAGAATTTTCCCAGGACTGAACCCTGAGGCACTCCACTTGTCACTTGTCTGGAGCTGGATTTGGAGTCAGCTACTTTTACAGTGTAGGTTCTGTCAGTAAGCCAGTTAGCAACCCATCGAGTGACATAGGGATTAATGTAAGCTTAGTAAGTCTATTTATGATTCCAGAGTGGGGGATGGTGTCAAAGGCCTTGGCGAGGTCAGATAGGCTGTGTGGACCACCTTACCCTTGTCCACGGCTCTGGAGACTGATTCAAAGAAGTCAATAAGGTTCAGGAGACAAGATCGGCCCTTCATGAACCCAAACTGGGTGGGGTCCAGTGTTTGAAGGTAGCCAATGCCTTTGTTTATAAGTTCCATAATAACACATTCCATGGCCTTGCAGATCAGGCTCATCAGACTGATGGGGCAGTAGTTCCCGGGATCCAAGGTGGATCCCCCCTTGTTGAGTGGGATAACTGTAGCTGTGCGCCACTCAGTGGGCACAAAGCCTGAGATGAGGCTATGATTAAACATGACACTTAGGTGAGGTGCCAGTTCATTTTGTAGTTCATGTAATACACAGCCTAGGATGTCATCTGTTCCCATGGATTCTGTATTCTTAGCTTTGGAGAGTGCATTTTTTACCTGTGTGGCCATTATTACCAGAATTTGGCAATCTTCTGGTATTGAGATGGGCTGTTTAGGGGGTGAGGGGGTGAAGTTGGCACTGAATTGATCTGCCAGGATATTGGCAATATCTGTAGGATCAGTATATGTAATGCCATTCTGTTGTAGCTCAAAGCAGATCTGAGCATTGTCATTTAGATTCTTGATATAGTTATAGAATGCCTTGTGGTTGTCTTTTGAATCTTTGGAAATTTTATTTTCATAACTAGCTTTGAAGGATTTTATGAAGGATCTCAGCTTCTTACTGTGGCTGGTAAGGGAATATTTTGCATCTTGGTATTTTCCTCTTTTCTGCAACAGTTTCTTCCTTTTGTTGTAAAGTTTGTTTA
Organism: Protopterus annectens; assembly: GCF_019279795.1. Taxonomy (NCBI): domain Eukaryota; kingdom Metazoa; phylum Chordata; order Ceratodontiformes; family Protopteridae; genus Protopterus; species Protopterus annectens. Next base: position 1,370,793,907 of record NC_056733.1, read on the forward strand.
TGGAAGAAGACCACCAGATCGGCTTCCTTTTTTTGGAGGAAAGTATCTTGGTTCTATTTGGGATGGCAGGATTCATGCATGAGTCGATGTGCTCGCACAGTGCCTTAGTGTAGGATTCAGCAGTCAAAGTTTCAGTTCCCATCTGCATGGGTGTCATGAAGTTTGTCACTTATAACTTGAGTAGCATGAAGATGGCTTTGGAGAATTATTTATGGAGGTTTCCTTACTGGGAGGGGGGGTAGGATGTCGATATTAAGGGTGATTAGCTTAGACCTGACCAATGAGGGGGTGACCATAGGTGTGGAGCATCGATTTCCCATGTTGGTAATGACCAGTTCTAGGATGTTGGAGCCCCTGGTGGGACTATGGATTAGTTGATCCAGGGCATTGGAATTTATGAATTCCAAGAACCGTTGGGCAAAGGTGTTGGTACACATGTTTTTTTCCCAGTTAATGGCAGGGTAGTTGAAATCACCCAGTATTAGGGTGTTTGGTTGTATCTTAATATTTTCCAATATGTTTTGAAAGGTGTTGTGAGAATCTTGGGGCATGGTGGGGGATCTGTAGCAAGCTACAAATTGAATTGCAGTTTTAACTAGTGTAAGTTGCACCTGGAGAATTTCAGACGCATTGTGTTGGGCAACTAGCCTGGTGGTGTGAATATCCTTGGTGAATATGGACACTCCTTCACCTTTAGTACTTTGGTCCTGGTTTGGTGGCTGAAAAGTGTGGTAAGAGTTGTCGCCTGGTATTGCAGAGGTGCTCTCTGGAGCCTTGAACCAGGTCTAATTTACTGCACAGATATCAATGTTCTCCATTTTTAGGAGTGCCTCAAGAGAGTGCATTTTGAGTTTTAGACTTCTAGCATTGAGTAGCATTACCTTCAGAATTTGCATGCTTGTACCTGTTATGGTAGTGGTTTTGTCCTTTGAACTTTACCTAAAAAAGGCACTACAGGGGTGGCAAGAACCTTAGGCATTAACCTGAATCCCAGGTGTGACAGGTGCAGACCATTTCTGGTAAAGCATCATGGTCTGTCGATCATGTCGTCCCAGGCAGAGAGATACTGGATCCCCTTTGAATGACACCAGACAATTGTTAAAGTCAATCATTTTGTCCTTTTATTGTGGTATCATTCTGGGTGAAGGCAGGATGCTACTCAGGGCTAGGGTCATCCCTGCCTGGGCCACATGATCTGAGAGCTCTCCATGTTTCTTTTCATGTGGTCCAGGGAGGTACATCTCAAGTCATTCACTCCAACATGGACAATGACAGAGTCATATTTGTATTTGTTGTGGGGTGACTTGAGTGCATGCGTTATGTGGTGGATCCTGGCACCCGACAGGCAGCTGACTGTAATTTTCTACTTATTCAGCCTGGTGAGTGGGACATCACTGTGCCTGACTATAGAGTCACCTATGACTAAAATGTTAGGTACGTTGTCTTGTCTTAGGGGCTGTTGCTGGGTGGCACACTGGTGTTGTGAGCTATGTGGCACTTTGATTGTGACTGGTGTTTGCATTGCAGCTTCGGAGGTCCTTGGGCAGGGTACAGTTAAGGGCCTCTGCAGATGTGGATTTAATGTTCATAGGTTCATAGGTAGGTACTAGGCTATCAGCCCTGGGGCTTATACAAGCCCAGCCAAAAAGGTACCCTGGCTTTTGCCACCCAAGAAAATTATTTTCATGTGCCACTGTCGAGCAGAGCCACAGAGGTGATCCCTGGGGTGAATTTCCTATTTCCCATCCAATCATCAAGATTTTTCTTGAAGAGTGCTAATAAGGAGCTTTGTTTGATATAGATAGGTAGTTTATTCCAGAGTATGGGAAGTCTCTGGGACAGGAATCTATCCCTCCGGCATGTTCTGTTTAATGTGGTGACAAGGTTTAGGTTCCTAGAGCATATAGCTCAGAGGGATTTGGATTTCTTTAAGTGGAGCATGTCCGACAGCTCTGGGTTTGACATAGCTTTGTTTGTTAGGCAGAGATCACCTCTGAGTAGGCGATATGCGACGGAGTAAAGCTGGAGTTTTTTGAGACGGTCTGCATAGGGCATCTGTTTGAGGCTGGTAATCTTCTTTGTGAGGTATTTCTGCGGCCTTTCCAGTTGTTGTAGATGTCGTGTGAGGTACATACCAAAAGGGGCATTGTGCTCTATAATAGGTCTAATGAGTGATGAGTAGAGGGGAACAATGACCTCTTTTTTTCTGGATGAGAAACCTTTTGTGATGAGGTGTGCTGCGTAGAAGGATTTCCTGACTACTGTGGTGATGGGATTATCAAAGGAGAGACTACTGTCCACCTGTGTCCCAAGGTCTCTTATCACACTTTCAGTGTTAAGTATACTACCGCCTATGTTGTAGTTCATGGGTACAGAGTTTTTACCAAAGGGGATGACAATGCACTTTTTGGCATTGAGTTTGAGGCCATGGCTTTGACACCAGGCATCTGTCTCAGTGAGGCCCTTTTGTAGGATGTCCACATCATTAGGAGTTTCGATTATGGCTCCTAGTTTGCAGTCATCTGTGAACTTCATTAGCCAAAGACCTTCTGTGTTAACCTGTACTTCAGAGAAGTAGATACCAAACAGGAGAGGACCCAGGACTGAACCCTGTGGTACTCCACTTGTCACTGGTCTGAAGTCAGATTTGAAGACTGCTACTTTCACAGTGTGGGTTCTGTCAGTGAGCCAGTTGGCAACCCATCTTGTGACATAGGGATTTATACCTAGTTTAGTGAGTTTATCTATAATTCCAGAGTGGGGGATGGTGTCAAAAGCCTTGGCAAGATCTAGATAGGGTGTGTGAACCACCTTACCCTTGTCTACGGCTTTGGTGACTGCTTCAAATAAGCCTATCAGGTTTAGGAGATGTGATCTGCTTTTTACAAACCTGAACTGGGTGGGATCCATAGTTTGGAGATTACAAATATCTTTTTCTATAAGTTCCATGATGATACGTTCCATGGCCTAGCAGACCAGGCTCATCAGGCTAATGGGGCGGTAGTTCCTGCGGTCCGTGGTGGCTCCACCCTTGTGTAGTGGGATAACCATCGCTGTGCGCCATTCAGCAGGCACAAAGCCTGAGGTGAGGCTATGATATAACATGGTACTTTACGTGTGGTGCCAGTTCGTTCTGTAGTTCATGTAGAATGCAGCCTGGGATGTTGTCTGGTCCCATGGATGCTGTGTTCCTGCTTTGGAGAGTGTGGTTTTTACCTATGCAGCCGTGATTACAGGAACTTTGCATTCTTCCGATATAGAGATGGGCTCTTTAGGGGTGAGAGGGGGGTAAAGTTAGCACTGAACCTATCTGCCAGGATGTTGGCAATATCAGTTGGGTCTGTATATTTAGTGCCATTGTGCTGTAACTCAAAGCAGATCTGAGTGTTGCCATTGAGATTCTTGTCATAGCTATAGAATGCTTTGTGGTTGTCTTTAGAATCAGTGGCAATTTTGTTTTCGTAACTAGCTTTGGAGGATTTTATCAGGGATCGCAGCTTCTTACTGAGGTTGACCAGGGAGCTCCTCCACTCATGGGATTTTACTCTATTTTGCAAGAGTTTTTTCTTTCTGTTGTACAGTTTGTTTATGGCAGGGGAGCACCAAATTGGCTTCCTTTTTTTGGAGGATAGTGTCTTGGTTCTGTTTGGGATAGCACGATCCATGCATTCATGTAAGTGCTTATAAAGTGCAATTGTGTAGGATTCAGTAGTCGTAACTGTATTGTCCATCTGTATGGGTGTCAGGAAGTTCACCACCTCTGTCTTAAGAAGCATGAAGATGGCTTTGGAGAAATTTTTTACCATGGTTTCCTTAATGGGGGGGTGGAGGCAGGATGTGGATATCTAGGATAATTAGCTTATGGTCGGAGTGGACCATTGAGGCGTTGACTTCAGGTGTGGAACACCGGTCACTCATATTGGTAATGACTAGATCCAGGATATTGTTGCCCCTGCTTGGGGTGTGGATAAGTTGATCCAGGGCATTGGAGTTTATGAATTCCAGAAAGCGTTGAGCAAAGGAGTTGGTACATGAGTACTTTTCCCATTTAATGGTGGGGTAGTTGAAATCGTCCATTATTAGGGTGTTTGGTTGAATCCTAATATTTTCCAGTACATCAAGAAAAGAGGAGTGGGAATCCTGGTGCATGGTGGGTGATCTGTAGCAAGCTACAATTTGGATTGCAGTTTTGCTCAGAGTTAGTTGCACTTGGATAACCTTGGCTGCATTATGCTGAGCAACTAGCCTGGAGGTGTGGATATCCTTAATGAATATAGACAAACCTCTGCTTTTGGAGTTCCGGTCCAGGTTACATGGCCGAAAAGTGTGGTATGAGTTATAGCCTGGTAGTGCAGAGGTGCTCTCTGGAGCCTTGAACCAGGTCTCAGTCACTGCACAGATATCCATGTTCTCTATTTTAAGGAGTGCCTCGAGTGAGTGCATTTTGAGATTTAGACTTCTAGCATTGAGTAGCATCACCCTCAGTTTTTGCTTACCTGTTCTGTTATGGTGGTGAATTTGTCATTTGAACCTTGCTTAAAAAAGGCACTATAGGGGCGGCAAGAACCTTAGCCAGTATCCAGAATCCCAGTGGTGACAGGTGCAGGCCATCTCTGGCAACGCATCGTGGTCTGTCAACCATGTCATCACAGGCAGACAGATACTGGATCCCTTTAGAATGGCACCAGAAGCTTAGCCAATTGTTGAAGTAAATCATTTTGTCCTTGTACTGCGGCATCATTCTGGGTGATGGCAGAATGCTACTCAGGGCTAGGGTCATACCTGCCTGGGCTACAAGATCAGAGAGCTCTCCCATGTCTCTTTTCATGTAGTCCAGGGAGGTACATCTCAGGTCGTTCACACCAACATGGACAATGACAGAGTCATATTTGTACTTGTGGAGTGACCTGAGTGCGTGGGTTATGTGGCGGATCCTGGCACCCGACAGGCAGCTGACAGTTACCTTCTCCTTGTTTAGCCTGGTGAGTGGGACATCAGTGTGCCTGACTATAGAGTCGCCAATGACTAGTGTGTTGGGTACGTTGTTTTGCCTTATTGGCTGTGGTTGAGTGGCACACTGAGTCTGTGGGCTATGTGTCATTTGGGTTGTGTTGGGGGGTGGAGGTTGCTTGCATTTCTGCTTTGGAGGTCTCTGTTGCTTGAGCAGATTATTATTGAGAGCCTCCATGAATGTTTTTGTGTTTCTATGTGTGGATTTTGGTGGTGTAGATTTAGTGACACTATGTGATGAGTGTGGTGTGGTGCAAGTGTTTACCTTCTCCTCTTGACTGTCAAGTTCAGTCTTGATTGGAGAGAGCTTTACCTCCAGTTTGGCTAGATAAGTGCATTTCTCACAGGTTGTATTGTTGGATGGTAGGAGGAGAGGGTTGTCTGTGTACATGAGGCAATTTCTACATTGCCCCAAGATGCCCAGATTCATCAGATAGACAGGAGAGAACACTGGGAGCTGACCCTTGGACATGCCTGAATAAAAAAATATTTTCCAATAGATAAGTGAGGAAAGTGAGTACAAGAGATGTTTTTCTCTAAGCAAGTGAGAAAAGTAAGTACCAAAACTGTTTTCCTCTAGGTAATGAGGAAGGTTGAGTGCTGTAGTAATTTGTAGGTTATTTAGTGCTTACAAGTTCTGAACAAGTGCTGATCACGAATAAGCAAATTCAAGTGCTAAAAGTAAGAATCTGTATCTGGACTAAACTAGTTACAGGAAAGGGGGAAACAAGTACAAATGGGGCTTTTTAATCAGAAAATTGAGAGAGATGGAAAAACTGCCCAAACAGCCAATAACTACAATTTCTGGGCCAGAACCATTCCTTATGTGGTAGATAGGTTACCTAGTGCTTACCACTCCCACTGATAAGCTTGGGGTGGGGGCTCAGAAGCTTACATACAGTCCTGGATACAGCAAATCTGAATCTGGACTACACTAGTTACAGGAAAGGAATTTTTTTTTTATATACAGAAAAGTAGCTAAACCAGTAGTCAAAACAATTCAAATGCAATGCAAGCTAGCACACTTGAGTATGTAGCAATGTTAGACCAAACAGTTTAAAAAATGCAATTAAAAATGACTAAAAACAATGCAGAAGGAGTCTATTAGGTAGAATGAGGTAAAGAGATGGGACTGGGGGGAGTGTCCCAGATCAAATCTACAGTGGGGGCGGGCAACTGCAAAAACCTCCAAATTTAAACAACAACAACACAAGCAACTGTGGTCCCACTAATTACTGGCGATTATCGCCCGTCATTGAAAAGCCAGCGGCAAAGCCTATTGGAAAACTATCTGCAAAGCCATGGAGAGGATCATAATGGACCTTGGCTTTAAAGACTTAGGATTTTTCACTTTGTTTTGGTTCCTTTTTGGCTTGTTGACTTCTGAAACAACCACCAAACTTGGTTGTGATGGAACGGTGGCAGGAAGGCACGGCCTACCGATCTGGCCCACTCTCTTGATACAATACCCTCGGTATCATTGAAAAAACATCTCAAGATGGTATCACCCTGGCACTCATCGGCAGATGTTTGCATTGATCACTGAGTGGGTTTTGCCCCACTTTCGGTAGAATTCAAAGGGTCATCAGGTCTCAAGCCATGTCTCACTCAGTCCTGCAAAGCTTGCTTCCTGGGGATACTCTTGTTCCCGCTCTAATTTGGAGGACTTACAAGCAAACACAAAGCATGGTGTCAAACTTATGGCTGACAAAGACAAACTAGGTGACACTAGAGACTAGAGCTGAAATGAAACAGATATCAGGATAAGGAAGCAGCCAAAAGAAGGGGCTCAAAGCCAAAGCCCCATAGTAAGAAAGCACGGCCTAAAAAAAAAAAACATACCCCAAAACACAGAAATAACGGTGGAAAAAAAGGTTAAATCAGAAGCAAAAGGACAAGGCAATGTAAGTTATCAGGGGGAATCAGGTTTGGACACTACCAGGTTTAAAGTAGTCTGTCATGTAAACCCCATAGAGCTGAAGATCTTCATGGGATTATCATCAAGATCAAGGGCCCTTGTTATCTCATCTTTACTCATATAGTCTCAGACCACTTTCATCACTCATCATCATCCCAATGGTTGAGTTGAATGCCCCATTCCTGCAGCCCTGACCGAGGCCACAAGCAGTTCTCACCAAAAAAAAGTTCACTCTCAAAAGGATAAAGGGTCTCCCGACTGAAAATATGCTGCCCTCTAAAGAACTCCAGCTCTGTTGAGTTGCGAATCGCTTCTCTTTGAGTGGGTCTGCACAACAGAGGCCAGATTTGATGAACCCTTCAAATCAAAATGTCACACCTCAAATGCGGGTACATCAAGACTTAAACGGCGACTTAAACCTCGACACGCAGGTCATGGGGGAGGGATAGGGATAGATTCATCAGACTCCCTATGCTGTGGAACAAAAATCCGGTACATGTGGTACATGTGAGGCTGCTCTTGTTCGAAATCTTTCTGACCAAAATGGGGAGATGGATGCAGATCCAGATATAGATTACCTCAGTATGACCTCGACAGAGGCACAGCAAAATAAATGGCATGTCTCCATATACAAAGGGTGGCGCCACAAAACAAAGCGATGGGCTTGTAATGAAATGCTCGGCAGATAGCCTAGTATGAACCTATGAACCTATGAATAGGGAGGGTGGGTATGGGAAAACCAACACCTTCAGCAGAGATCTGAAAAACTATACAGTGAAGCAAAAATAACAGTGCACAACTCTGAAGTCAGCCAGAAATGATATAAAATTAGTCAAACAACAATTACCGGTACACAACTCTGAAGTGCCAGAAAAATATACTCAGCTATGTATATCTCCAGATAGTTTGAAGAGCACTCTTTCAGGACACAGGAAGGCTCTAGCAATGATATGCAGACTTTTTTCCTAAGAGGGTCTAACTTTATGCAAGTAATCCTTGAGATGGTCAGATAACACACAAGATGTAAAACCAGTTATACCAACTTAAGACACAGAGAAAAAGTGGGAGGGGGGAAAAACACCTTCAGCAGAGATCTGAGAAACTATACAGTGAAGCAAAAATAACAGGGCACAACTCTGAAGTCAGCCAGCAATGATATAAAATTAGTCAAACAACAATTACCAGTACACAACTCTGAAGTGCTAGAAAAATATGCTCAGCTCTGTATATCTCCAGATAGTTTGAAGAGTACTCTTTCAGGACACAGGAAGGCTCTTGCAATGATATGCAGACTTTTTTACTAAGAGGGTCTAACTTTATGCAAGTAATCCTTGAGATTGTCAGATAACACACAGGATGTAACCAGTTATACCAACTTAAGACACAGAGAAATAGGGGGAGGGGGGAAAAACACCTTCAGCAGAGATCTGAAAAACTATACAGTGAAGCATATGTATGGGTGTTGGTGGTATGGGTTTAGAAGAGCTATGTGTTGCTTGAGGTGTAGTGCGGGTGTTAACCTTCTCCTCTTGACTGTCTAGCTCAATCTTGGGTGGAGAGAGCCTTGCTTCCAGTTTGGCTATGTAAGTGCATCTCTCACAGGTTGTAGTGTTGGGTGGTAGGAGAATAGGGTTGTATGTGTACATGAGGCAATTACTGCATTGCCCCAGTATGCCCAGATTCACAAGGTGGACAGGAGAAATCACTGGAAGCTGACCCATGGACATGCCTAGTTTGGTGCTTTTTTTGTAAAGTGCAGGAGCTGTTTTCCCTTGCCTTAGCAAGGTACATTGCAATTATAGGCTGTTTAGTGCCTACGATTAATTTCTTATTAACAAGGAGAGTTGAGTGCTCATATCAGTTTAAGGCTTTCTAGTGCTTTCCAGCAGGTATTAGAGCAAGTGCTAGTCACAGGGATGCTTAAAGGTAAGATGAAAAAAATGGTTTATCCTAAACACTGCAGTGTGCACTAGATAAGTTAGATGTGAAAGTGATAATTGCAGCCAGCACAGTTGAACCACTGAACAGGATATAAGGCCTCAATGTAGATCACAACCCCTTTCTGATATATTGGGTTGGAAATTACTGGGGTACAGATACTACATCATGGCAGAGAGAATGTCTCTAGCAGCTAGTTTTTACATACAAAAGTGCATGCTACAGGCTAAAGCTGAAGGTGATGCTGCAGGCAATAGGCATAGGCAAAGAGAGTGAACACTTTGCAAGACAACAAGCTTTAAGGTTAAATGTGGGAACTGTAGCAGCCTTGTTGTATAGGCAGAGTCAAATTGAGGGTACCTATCCCACTGGGAATTAAGGTATGTGTATCAGGTAAGTATGTCAGCCAGTGGTATCAGTAACACAATACAAGGCAAAATGCTTGGTGTGTCCTAGAAAAAGGTAGGGAGTACATTAACCATGGTTCACAGTTAGACAACTTCCAAGTCATGTGTTATGTCATGGTAGTCCCCTGTTCAGTGTGTGATGCAAACCCTTGAATGTAGCTCAACCTCCATATATGTATGTTACTTGTGCAGCTATGGTTGTGTGTGATATCACCAGCAAATCAATGTGAGCTGCAATTTCAGTATACACTTCAACATCCTCTGTGAATTCAGGCTAATGCGTGTCCTGAAATTCTCTGCACTTTCCAGTGTTGTACTAGGACTAGTTAAGAGTTGCCCTATCAGTAGGCCTATGACCTCTATTATTTAAATGCAAACATTCCAACTGTACTGCTTTGGGTGGATAAATAGGTGATGAAACAGACATAGATATCACAATTTATAATGTTGATGTCCACATACATGTATCTTCACTGCTAGATGGTTCTGTAATTGAACCCATGACCATGTGTGCCAAAAAGTTATGTTCTTAATGCATTTTACAGACTGAGCTACAGAGTGACTGTTACAAGAGGTGCATTTTTACATGTTGTAGTTATCATTACACAGTTAACTGCTGTGAAATACTGCACTTACATCTATTGCTATGTGTATAGCTTTAGAGTACTGTATTTGTATACCAGAGTCCCAGTTAAAAATATTTTCCACTAATGCTTTAGCAAGTGTGTTCTTGCATGCTGTACATATAATTGCAGGGTTACCTGATATTAGATGCCTCACTTATGTCAAAGCTTATGTGTGTTTATAGTGATGTATTTTTGTACTAGAGTGCCAATTACAGTACTATTTTTATATTAATCTCTTAGCTGATTTGTGCAGTGCGGCTCGCTGCACAGCATTGCTTTAACACGGTTAATGATGGGAACTTGAGCATTACTGAAATGGGGTGCAAGAAGGGAGAAAAACATACCCCAGGATTCAATAAACTCCATGTAGGAATACTGTTGTTCCTACATGGCATGAATGGTGTCTTCATCTGCATAGCCTTAACAGCAGTGCACCTTACATATTAATGAAGGTGCACTGCTCAGAATGGCTCTGCAGACATGAACACTGAAGGAGTGCAAGGGGTATGTTTCAGTAGTGCTCGCAGATCCAACATGCCCCCTGCACTCTGAAAGTGCCATACAGCATTTTTTAAATGCTTTCAGTGTCTGTGGACACTAAAAGCAGGCATTTAAATATGAAGCAATGCAGGGGGTGTTTGACAGGTACTGTCACACCCCCCCTGCATTGTCAAAGTGCCATACGGCACTTTCTAAATGCTTTCAGTGTCTGCAGACACTGAAAGCAGGAATAGAAATAGGAACCAATGCAGGGTGACCCCCTGCATTGCGAAACTGCAGTACGGCACTTTGACCATAAGTCTCAACCTCTTAGGGCAAAAAATCTGGACAAAGCGTAAAATTATGGAGGGACAAATAGGGACAGATTTTAAATATTGCCTTTACAAACTTAGAAAGTTGATAGAGGAACAGGGTTTGTAGTAACATAACATGTTCGGAAGGATTAGAAGTCTGAAACTCAAATGTATGCCCTTATGTAGTGACTTGTTTCCTGATATTGCCCATACAGACTTAGACAGTTAATAGAATGACAGGTAGTGCATTACCAAATATGAATTACAATTAGTATTAATGCAAATAAATAAAATTCTTGTATTAATTTTTTTATTCTAAGTAAAGTTTAAGCATAACTGAGTGGGTGTGTGCATTGTGCCCCTCTGCTTAGCATTACGTAAACATCTCATAGGAGCTAAATACAAATATATAACTAAAATCCGTAATGGTGAGATAGCATAGTGCTTAGACTGCTGGCTTTGCATGCAGCAGTTCATGGTTTGAGTACCAAAACAGGCCCTATGTTTTTACATGGGAAAGCATTGTTAAAATTATTTTTTTTTATTTTAAATTATGTAGTGATTGATATTTGTTAATCAGGGAAGTATAGCTGGTTCAAAATGGAAGTGTCAGTGCATATAACATGTGAAATCCCCCATGTATACACAAGTGTCCCATACAGTATAGTCACACCCAAAGGTAATGTAATGAAATCACATAAGGGGATGTCATGTAAAGTAAACCATATACACTGAATAATATGTCAGTAATGATTAATTCATTTACATTTCTGATCTTTTTTCTTAAATGAAAACTGAGCAATGCTTAGCAGTGCTCAGCTCTGCTCAGCCGGTTTGAGCATTGCTTAGATGTTAATTCTAAGCAGTAGTCAGCCCAGCTAAATGGATTTGCACACTGCTAACCACTGCTCAGCAGTTTCCCCTTTAAGCAGTGCTCAACTCAGCTTAGCAGATTTGCACACTGCTAAGCTGTGCTACACATTTTCAAAATGGTCCAATAATGGGAAAGGGCAGGAATATGGCCTTATTTAAACTGCACAGGTGGGACTACAGGCAGAACCTGTTGTAGTTTGATCTGTGCAGTAACTATGTCTGCCGGTGGAGAGGGAGCATGCTTTTGGGTGCAGTGCTGGGCATTCTGGAGTCCAGGGTCATGGCTGGACTCCTCGTTGAACACTGTGATGACAAACTACTGCAGGGCCAGTACCAGGGCTCACAGTACAAAGCGGAGGCCAGGGACTATCTGGCAAGTGATCTCACCAGTGCTACTGGAATCCCCCAAACTGGTGAGCAGGTATGGCATCATTATGTTGACCTAAAGCATAGGAATGGGATGCTCTTGGCCCAGTGGATCCAAGATGCTTGGACACAGAATACTCCAGTAATTTGTAAGTATCCCATCCATAGCTGTACCAGATTCTAGCCTGAGTATGTGATAGGTATGTATAATGTTTGTTTTTACCACTACAGCTGCAGTGGAGAGGGCTAGCAATGTGGAGGTCCATGCCGACAGACTGTCAAGGCTGTGCCGACAGGCTGGTAAGTACAGATTTATCTTGCAGTATATAGTGCAATAAAGAAGAAGGAGTATGTTGTTTACTGCCAGTAGGTATAGTGTATGTGTCTGCTGAATAAAGTTTGCCAGACTAATGTTAATCTACAAGATATGCAGTAGTAAAGCACTGTGTCATATTACTAAAATAAAGACGTATACCACAAACTGTTGTGTTTACTCTGGTATGTTAGTGTAGAAATAGACTGTGTACAGGTTCTTCACAGCAAATATGCCTTTGACAGCATGAATTAACTGAGGTTGTTCTGAGAGCCAGCTATTATGCAAAACAATAGATTGTGGAGCTGTAAAATAAGATATGAAGGAAATAGGAAATGTGTTATGTACTGAGATCTGAACCCTGAGTAGTAATGTGTAATGTATTATAGTGTGTCCCTTGCAGCATTGCCTTGTGTTAACCTTTGCTTTCCAGATTGTATTATTTCAAAGGATTAGTACACAATACACTATCTGTCATGCATGAGTCTCAGGATTACAAGGTCAAGACTGTCTAACCCAGACAGTATTAGGCGGAAATCAGTGAAACAAGAGACAGCAGATCCCCAGTAGCTCAGTGTGATGAGAAATAGCTGTGTTATCCATTTTAGCACACCCGCACACAGTTTGAAAAGAGGGAATGGTACTAAGATGTGTGTATATATACACTCAAGAAATCTTGAATATTTGTAGAAACAGTCAGACAGTGGTAACAGATATTTTCTACACAGGTCTTACAGTAAAGAGATGTTTGTAGCAGCTGTATGAAGGGTATACTAATACACCATGAACAACTGTTCCAGTGCCAACTCCATGCCTGCAAATGACAGCAGGATAGGTACATACACCATGCACTCTCCCTGATACATGCCTAACAAATGTCACACTGTCATGGCTAGTGGCCAATATCCTTGGACACAGATAGGAATCCAGGTGAAGTATGCCAGTAGCAGACTCACACATCAGTGTAGGGTACCCCTTCTTTGTCAGATATGTAACCTTGACATGTACAAACCCCCCTCTAGTAATGTACCCATAGTTATCAAAGTCTGCTGCATACCATTACAGGTTGACAGTTTATGAGGTGTGTATGTGCTACAGAAGCTATGGACCATAAGTAGATCTAAAGTGAGGGCAGATGTGTAGCGTATTGAGCAGTACTGTTGTGAAAATAGAAGCCTATGCAGTTGTTAATGGACTTTTTTTCTCTTCGGCCACCACTTATCTGCATCAGTAATTATTATTCATATACTATGGGTATGTTTTTCTCAAAATCTATCGTTGGAACTTGTGTTCTATTATTGTTGAGATATTTAATTGGTTGCATATTAACATACCTTATTCAAATACCATTGTTGGTGGCTTGTTGCCATCAGTGCAATTGCCATGCTGTTACAATGCTTACTGTTGTTCCATTTATGCATGTGTTCTATTTGCTATGCAACTGTTTCATATCTGTTGTTTTGGGTTAATTGGTACATCCAGGCATGCTGTTATAACTAATTATGAAATGTTTTGTTCATGACTAACCAATATATCTTGGAAAACCTCAACACCATAGCACATTTGGGAAGGCAGATCCCAGTGGATCCACCTGTCCTGCCTCATCTGCCCAAGGCATTGGGCCCCAGTACATGTGGGATCCAACCCAGAACTTGCTCCTCCACTGGTCCTGCACTACCTTTGGGTGAAACCACCTCAAGGGACAGGGCCCACTCACCCCCTGGGTGCACGTGCAGAGATGAACCTGTCACCCACTGCAAGTTCTGGGGTATGGTGCACAGCATCATCCGCTCCATGTTGGATGGATGGCTGTGCCAGATGGAGGGTCACCTGGTTCACCTTGAGGGGCACACTGCCCCTGTTGTCCAGCCCCCATCACAACCACCTTCAGGGCCATGAAGCTGCAGTGGTGACTGCCCATGGGTGATGACCTCAGTCCCACTGTATCCATTTGAGGGCTCATGGACCTCTGATTCCCAACCACCCTCCCCGTCCAAGGTGTTTATCCCCCTCATGTGTCATATATTACCCCTGTCTGCTGTCTTGTGCATCTGTGTTTATGAATGCATCCTATCCTAAACAACCTACTTCCTCAAACATACCTACAGCCCTTCCCCAACATCCCACTCTCACCTTAATAAAAAAAAACAAAAGGGCATCTGTCCCATACATAGCTCTACATTTCACCCCCATGTCCAGTGGTGTTAAGCAATCTACACTCAAATTACTCTACAAATTTATGTTGCCAACAGACTTCCCTGTGGGTTGTGGGGCTGTAATTTCCAAACTTTCCACATCATTCACAGCTGTTGTTGCAGAAGAAATATAGAGCTATGATATTTTCCTACACCCATCCTGCACATCCCTAGCTGCTTTTCCTAATGTTTTACCCATGCTTGCCTACATTTCACCACATTCCTATCACCCTTTTTTTCTTTACTTTATTTAAAATTAGTGTGGGTTTAAGCAGGAATAAGCACCGCTAAGTGAAGTTAAGGGGACTTAAGCGTCTCTTAGCATTGCTTAGCTTCATGCAAAACCGAGAAAACCTGCTTACAACTGCTTAAAAGTGCTTTAATCACTCTGTCTTCATCAGCCCTTGTTCTGTCAAGCAACAAAATAATTAACGCTGTCAAGTTCCGAACCCATGACCCTATACACTACAATCACAGCAGCATTCCACTACATCATCTAAGCTGCCCAACATTTGCAATGCTTTTACAAAAATATGCATTATGGTCATTTAACATTAGTGAAAAAAAGTCATCACTACCAAGACATGAACTCAGGACCCTGTAGACTACAATCACAGTAACATACCCCTACACTATCTGGCTGTGGGAACTTGAAATGCTTTTATAAACATATGCATCACAGTCATTTAACATAAGGGGAAAAATCCACATCCCTGGCAAGCCTTAAATCTAGAACACTGTGCACTCCAGTCACAGCAGCTACCACTACTCCACATGAGCTATGAGAATCAGGAATGCTTAAGTAAGTATATCATGCATGATGGTCATCCAATATTAGTGAAAACCTGTGGAATTTGTAATGTGTTTTACACACACACATATATATATATATATATATATATATATATATATATATATATATATATATATATATATATATATATATATATATATATATATATATATATATATATATATATATATATATATATATATATATATATATATATATATATATATATATATATATATATATATATATATATATATATATATATATATATATATATACTCATCCCCTTAGTGCAAGACATCTTCACAAAGCCTGACAAAGTGGGGCGGGGTGGAGATAAAGGCCAAACAATAGGCACCTATTTGAAATATGATTGTGGTAAGCTTAGAAGGTTGCTAGAGTATCACAGATTGTTTTAACATATATTTTCTGATAGATTTCAGGTCAGAAACACAAATGACTGACATCATTTAGTGATTTCAATGCTCACATCATCCCAGTGATTTGTCAGAAATCCACAACTGTTATGGGGAACAGACCAAAAATATGAGCCACACATCTGGACAGTCTATAGTAGTCTGGACAGTGGAGATGTATGACTGCAGTCATGTAACAGAAGGGATAAAATACTGAGAGCTGCCATCCATTACACCCAGCACCTTCTGAACTACAGTCAGACCAACACAACACTACCCCAAACCAGCTCAGGGGAATTACTCATGACTTTGCAAATATATCATACACTACAGGCATGTAACTGTAGGGAAAACAGATATCAGTGAGAAATTGTCTACCCACAACCATTTGCACCACAGTCACAGCAACATACCAGTAAGCCAACTGAACTCTAGAGTGTAACTGCTTGAACAAACATATCCTGATTGCCAGTCACACACTACTTCTACATATACTGCCCCAAGTCACAGTGTACTGGGAATCCTGATGTGTTACGGGACATTTCTTAGTCTGCCCCTACAAACATGTACAGCTGATACACCACCAGCAACTGTCGCAGCATGCACAGTCAGATAGAAAAGGATCTATGACACTCATAACTTCCACTCTCCCTACTCAGCCCAACAAACATTTACACACTACACTGCTATACAATCTTGACAGTCTGTTAACAATAGCCAGACATACATAACTCTCAACAGTACAGATTTCCACAGAATGTCCAGGGTGTGGGACCATATTTATGGCCACTGTCTCATAACATTTCTGGGATACTGCTAAATCATTGGGATGATATCAGGAGTGAAGTCACTAAATAATGATATACATACCTCTGAAACTCTTACTGCAAGGCATCTGGACACAGCCTGACATACTTGGGGGATAGAGAGCCATAAATAGGGGCATATCTTAAATAATGGTGTTATAAACTGAAACAAGTTACTGGTGTTACAGGGTTTGTTGTAACATAACTTTTCTACAGGATATGAAGTCTGAAACACAAATGGATGTCATAATTTTGTGACTTCAGTCCTCACATTATCCTACTGATTTGTCAAAAATAGAAATTGTCTGAGGAACAGACCAAACATAATGGGCAAACCTCTGGACATTCTGCATAAATCTGGACAGTTGAAAGGTATGTTATATACATATCACTGTCAGACTTCAAATCAAGCAGAAAATGCATGTCCAGACAAACCCTGTTAATCTAGCAATCTTCTAACTGTATAATAGCAATACTTACAATCTGTACCTAATTCTGTAACTTTCTCTCCCATTTTGTTGGGCGTTCTCCACATTTCTTGTTCTAAGAGGTATTTCCACCTACCTTATGTGAATCTGTAGCTCCCACACCTCCATAATGTCCTCCTCACAGGCAAGAAATGGGGCAAGGTCCATATGAAGGACTTAATTATAACACTGTGTTGCTATGGCATTGGCTAATGGAAAGACAACACAGCTGTTCTTTATGCAATTATCAAGTGGGAGACACCAACTGGTGCAAGGCCATCACCTGCTCATGAGCATTACTTACAAAAGACAAGCTGCTGCCTATGCAAAACAGGTCTGAACCTTTCTACACAAAGACAGACTGTGACTACACAAATCTAAACATTTGCATTATTCTGAGAAAACTCTTCAGCACTATAACAGGTATGTCAGTCAATTAAGCATGTAATGGAATGCAGAAGGGTGATGCAATAATGTGAAATAGGAAGTTAAATAATAGGTCTCAACAAGACTTGCTGGACTGACATGATGCTGTTCAGCATCTACTTCCATTCCTGCTGGCTTTGTCTGCATTGACACAGATCACAGTTCTTGTCCCTGAGTCACACCAGCAAAGTCAGCTTACATATGACTACTACTGGAGTGTCCAATACTGACTGTGACACTGCCAGACCAGCTACCTGGGATGTTGTACATATTCATATCTTACCTGTGAATGCTACTATGATACATATGCTTGTCATAAAAATGTAAGAGACCTATATAGGGTATGTGTGAAGTAGCTGGTGCAGAAGTGTGTTTTGAACTTTATGTTATATACTGAGATCATACCTTTCAACTGTCCAGAGTCTTGCAGACTGACCACATGTTTGCCTCATATTTGTAGTCAGTGCCTCATACAGTTGTGTTTGCCTGGCAAATCAGTAAAGACCAAAGTCATAACATAATAGCATAAATTTGAATATCAGATGTCATATCCTTCAGAGTATTCCTGTGAATGCAAAACCTACTTTGCTAGTGTGTTACAGCTAGATTTATAAAGTGTCACTATTTACTGGCCTTTACCCACCATTGATGTATACACACATACCCTATATAGCTCTCTTACATTTGTAAGACAAGCATATGTATCATAGTAGCATTCACAGGTAAGATATGAATATGTACAACATCCCAGGTAGCTGGTCTGGCAGTGTCACAGTCAGTATTGGACACTCCAGTAGTAGTCATATGTGAGCTGACCTTTGCTGGGGTGACTCAGGGGCCAGAACTGTAATCTGTGTCAATGCAGACAGAATGCAGGGGTCCAGGGAAGTAAATAGTGTGGGAAGAAATAGCCAGGGAATTGTTATGGCTAGGCTTGTATAGACCCTAGGGCCGATAGCCTAGTACCAACCTATGAACCTATGGACCTATGAACCTTGGTCCAGATGTCTTTCTCTAACAGGTTGAGAGGTATGACTGAGCTGCAAGAGTGTAAATACAGTGTGCCATACTGACAAAGAATAGAAATGTATAACAAATACTACCTGTGCACATGTAGGTATTAATAGTAGAAGTTGGAAGCCTCAAGCATACAGACATGAGTTGCAAAACGTCAAGTAAATAGGCTATATTTGTTTTACAAATGTGTTATCTTAGTTCCAATGCATCAAGCAGACATAAATGTCTACAGCTACAGGTTGTTGTATTGCCTTCAAACATAAATAATTACTAGGTTGATTATAATTACTAAGTTGAAATTGGAAAAGTGTTTAACTGTGTTATGACTTCAAGTGCTACACACACATCAGACAGATATGTACACCTGATGCAGAGAAGTATGTTATTCGCTGTTAGCCTGTGCCATTACCTGTGAAATGAAGGCAGGTGCGAAATAGTGATGTAATATGAAATAATGCAGCATTAATGTGGATTATTACTTTCAGACCTGTCACACACAAACAGCTGTTCATGTTGTATAGGAACTAGGCAAATGTGACATTGTTTACATATATATGGCAATATAGTATATCTGTCTGATGTTTGTTTGGTCTGCATTGCTCTGAGTATCAGTCATCTCTGCATGTAATTTAGATTTGAAGCTCAGTATTTAAGCTTTGATGACTTGTATTTTGTATGTTATTGTAGTATTACATTTGTTTGGTTATATGTATTCTGTTTTGTTGTACTTTTAGCAGTTCTTGGCTAGGGTCTGTTAACAAAGGTTACCAAAGAATTCCTTTGAAGCATGTGAATAGCAGCAGTTAAGTAGTGTGCGTAGCTGAGGCACAACATTGCTCTCTTAATTACAAATATCTGTAGTTAGCTGAAGTGTTTCTGTGTTGTGCAGTGCTCTGAGTATCAGTCATCTCTGCATTTAATGTTGATTTGAAGCTCTTTAGTTAAGCTTTGGTCACATATGTTTTGTATCTTATTCCAGTATTGCATTTGTTTTGTTAAAATGTTTCTGTTCTGTTGGAGTTGTAAGCATTCCCCCTTGTTGTGTTCAAATACTTGTTGGCATGTGACTTGGCCACCCCTACTAGAAATCTCATTTTGAGCACACCTCCCAGTTGTATCTCATCAGCTTATCCTACTGATACACCACCCCACCCCAACCTTCTTTGTTTCTCAAACCAACATTATCGTGTTTCATCCCTTCCCATGTAACCCATAAATAAAATAACTTGTTACTGTATTTCTGTCTATTCCAACTGTATTACTTCATTTTGCTGTTGCTGCCTGTTCATACAATGACTCAATTGCACTTTTTATGCTGCATTTATTACTGCTTGTCAGTAGCCTGATGTAATTCTGTTATGCTAAGGCTGTGTGTTTAAGCACATGGGCTTCAGGCCAATTGTTTTACATGAAGTAGGTTTGTTGTCTGCACTGTTGTGGGAGGGGAGGCTACATTATGCCCTTATGAGCTACAACATGCTGCTTAAAGGCTCATTGTGACTGCTCATTTGAACAGTGTTTTTCGGACATTGGTATGCCTCATTTGCTGTAGCATACACTACATCTTGACTGGCTGAATATAGTTTTGTTTCTGTAACTTGAACACTAATCCAGGCCATCTTTATTGGAGAGGGTTCCCCTGCACCCTAGTGGCAGGAGTGCGCAGTTAGAAGTAGTGTGACTGAAGAGTGCTGGAACAGTGCTCAGTTCTGAGCTTTACTATTGGTTAACTGGTTAATCGATTTAAATGAATTTGCTCTTGTTTGCTATTGTCATATTTAAGTGTGTATCTGTTCACCTGTGTTACACTGACCTAAAAGGATTTTAAATATCTTTAGCATAGTCTGGTTACAGGCTTTGCTGCAATCACATCTGTTTATATGATTCTTGTGTTTCCTGCTACACCATCTTGTGTTGCCAAGTGCCTGCCTGCACTTACTGGGAGTAAGTGAACTTGTTGGCACTGGTCTACCATAGGATGTTAAGCTAAGAGCTCAGGGACAACGGTTAATTGGTCACTTCCAGTGTTCCTATTTTACCTTCATTGTGGAATTTAAACCAAGCATGTGCATGGCTTTGTGCTTTTATGCAGTTTTAACACTTTGAGAGGTATGCTGGTTGCATTTATTTCCCTTACCTGCACTTCTGTATGAGTGAGGCCCTGCCTGCAGGTACTGTCTTGATGCTATCCAGACATACTCACACCTTTAGATGCTATCCTCAGATAATACCCACTCTGCTATCCCTGACCTCTCTTCCACAGATGCTAATAAATACGGACAGACAATTTCCTGTGCTTTTTCATGCTAGTCTGATTGATATGGGCATCCTGACACAGTGTAGCCACTGCCTTATGTACACAGACAACTGTGTGCTACTACCACCTAGGAACACAATATGTGAGAGATGCAATCACATTAAGAGTCTAGAATCCCTGCTGTCTCAGTCACATGGCAGTACATGATTGGTAGACCACAGTGCTTTGCCAGAAATGGCTTTCATCTGTCTCCCCTGGGCTTTAGGCTTCTGGCAAAGGCACTTGCCTTCTCCATAGTGCCTTTTGTAGGCAAATGTATGAGCAGAAAATTGCCAGCATGAAAGCTTATTATAAATGAAATGTAAAGATAATGCTGCTAAATGCTAGGAGTCTTACATTGAAACTAATATAATTGCAAACATTCTATGTCCTAGAGCATGCTGACATTTGTGCAGTCACTGAAATTTGGTTTGAAGCTGTAGAGAGGACAATAACCTTGCCAGGTTACTCATCCTACCATACTTTTAGATCCCAAATGGAGGGCTTCAAAGCCAAAGGAGGTGGAGTTTTAAACTTTATCATGCACATACACACCTCCAAGCTGGTCAAACAGTATGGCACACAGGAGACATCCCAAGTGCAGGTAACTGTTGACAAAACACCTATTCAAATCATAGCTAGCTACAGACCTCCAAGCATGACTCAGAACACTCACTACACCTATCTAGACTTACTGGAATCTATCAAGATTCAACCCTCTGCCCTGATCCTGGGTGACTTTAACTACCCAACTATAGAGTGCATGACCTCCCATTCTACCTGAGCATTAATACACAGAGATTCCTTGGCTTTGTCAATGCCAATGCATTGGATCAGCTGGTCAACGCCCCATGACAGGTGGAAATATCCTGTACCTGTTCCTAACCAACATGAGTAGCCACTGTAGCACTTCTACAGTGTCATCCTCCTTGGTATGATCTGACCATAAAGCCATCACTTTTGAGGTCACCATCTCCCCTGCCCACCCCCCTTGTCAGGGTCAAACAAAACACACTTTTACAAAACTGACTATAAATATCCTCAGAGAAGGTATAAGTAGCTTCACAGCCACCATCCCATCAGTTGGAACTAGCCATGATGTTCAAGCCTACACCAAAATACTGTATGAGCAGGGTTGGGAGGGGGGATGGATGTGTGTTTTGCCTGCAAGCAACAGTAAGGGGGAGTCTTGTCTCGCAAGGGATAATTGGCTAGGCTTAAAATGGCTCGTAAGGGCAGTTAGCCTAGTACTAATCTATGAACCTATGAACCTATGAACATAGCTGTATGGACTCAGCAATACCTGATAGGACAAAATCATCTTCCTCAACGTAGAGTAAACCTTTGTGGTGGACCGCAGGAATACATAAACTCCATAATAGGTGGAAATATTTGCTGGGCAGAGCCAAGAAGGAGCAGGTGCCAAACTGGAAGCAATCTCACCTTTGTCTGAACAAGCAAATAAGGTCACAGGTGAATTACCCTAAGGCTAACTTTGAGTGCATATTGGACACATCCACCAATGCCAAGCACAAGGCCTTCTTCACATATGTCTGCAATCTCAGAGGCAACACCCAAATCTGCTCTGTACAGGTGGTCAATAACACCACATACATATATGGCATGGATACAGCCAACATGCTGCAGACAGGTTAAGTGAAAACCTCACCCCCTGTCCCCCCATCAATAAACAAGTACATGCACAGCACCAGCCCCCCTCCACTCATCATCAGGGAGCAGGTCCATAATGCCCTCTCAAAGGCAACAAACTGAAGCTTCCATGGGGCCTGATACTATTCCTGGCTGTATCCTACATGAACTCAGGCTTGAGCTCTCAGCTCTGTTACACACTGTAGTCAACCAAAGCCTGAGCACCAGTGTCATCTCATCTGCACAGAGAACAGCCACTGTCATCCCTCTACACAAAGGTGGAGCATCCACTGACCCAGCCAATCATATGCACATTAACCTAACTAACCTGATCAGCAAGGGCATGGAATGCATTATCAAGGACCTTATAAACAGAGACATTGGCAACCTCAACATGCTTGAGCCCACACAGTTTGGTATTGTCAAAGGAACATCAGGCCTGTTAAACCTGGTCGACTTCTTTGAAGTGGTCAACAAACACATGGACAAAGGGAAGATGGTGCACACTGCCTACTGTCACCTAGTCAAAGCCTCTGATAATAATCCCCAGTCAGCCATGATACATAAGCCTATACAGCTAGGCATCAACCTGTATGCTACTGGATGGGTAGCTAACTGGCTCAATGATAGTACTCACTCGGTCAAAGTAGGGGAAGCCACCTCTAGTAGTAGACCCTTAAAGAACAGTGTACCACAAATATCAGTCTGGGGCCTCCACTGTTTGAGATATACATTTCTGAGGTTCAAGACAATACCATTGGTCTGTGGTTGACCAGGTTTACAGATGACTGTAAGTTGGCCATTGTCTTACATTCCCCAACTGAAGTGAGCATCCTCCAAAAGGTCCTTACCCAAATTAGTGACTGGTGTCAGAAGCATTGCCTCAAACTGAATGCCAGGAAATGCATCATTATCCCTGTTGTGGTAGATGTCATCTGCACTAATTATAACAGTAATAACAATGTACTGAGCATACAGTCAGGTGTGAGATGACTTGTGCACCAAGGTTGATAGCAATCTGACAGTTTCCCACCACGTTGGCACCACTGTATGGAAGGCTGTCTACATGGCCCACCTCAAAAATAAGGGTATGTCATCCAGGAAACAGGAGGCCATAACATCCCTGTACTTTACCCTTATCAGATCCATTACTGAGTACAATGGCTCCTTTGGCATGTACCTTGCCAAGCACATGTAGCAGTTGCAGAGAACACAGAGGATCCTGCCCAAGAAACACATTATCCTACAGAGAGGGGCTGAAAGCCCTGTCCTTCTACTCAGTCTCATACAGACTGATCATAGGCAACCTGTGACTTGCATACAAGGCTATTTCCAAACCAGCCTTGATGGAGTTTATGCATATCCATAAGACAAAGCCCACTCATGAAACCCGCACACAAGGCCCTCGACTGCTCTGTGACATAAATAGTACTTGTTGACAGGATAGATTTGTGTCTCAGACAATACACTGTCTGTAAAATACACTGCCTCCCCATGTCTACCAGAGTACCTCTATAGCCATCTTGAAGAAGAAGAAGAAGAAGAAGCTGGATGACTGCATGGGAAACAGAAAAGACACCCCTGGGATCCTGCCTGTGTCCCAGCTGGACAGGGAAAACAAGTGCTGACTTTGAAGGGACATGGGCAAAAATCTGGGCTATGTTTATGAGGGCATCCAGGCCAGTAGCCTAGTATCATCCTATGAACCTATGCACCTAGTACTTTACATGTTTCCTGTATGTATTGCAGACTATCTTGCAATGTTGTCTTAAATGAATCCCTCTGAGTCTGAACTGTGTATCTGCTGCATTGATAGAGTATTCTCATGCTCCTTTATTAGTTATTATCACATATCGTTAAACCTTGTCATTGTGTCTGGTCTGTATAGCAGTAAGTCAGCTCTTACAGTACTTGCATATGCACTTGGTGACACTGTATAGCTCACTCCAATAGCCATGGTCTTGGTCACACTTACCATTTTGTTAATAGGCTCATAACACAGTAAGATTTGTCACCCATTGTTGAGGGCCTTACAGTACCTGTTAAAAAAAATGGATTGTGGCAGTCAGAACTACCTTACAGTCTGGGCTGAAGGGCCCATAGGTAGCAAAGTTGTACCAGACTTTACCAGGAGTGTGTGTGTGTGTGTGTGTGTGTGTGTGTGTGTGTGTGTGTGTGTGTGTGTGTGTGTGTGTGCGTGTGTATTAATAGAGTGGAGCATGATCTCCACTCATGCAGCAGTCCTAGCAAAGTGGAGTGCGTAAATGCCTGGCATGCAAGAGTGAGGTAACTCTTGAGGGGTATGTATGTCACATAGCAGAGGGTTGGCCTCATAGCCTATAGGTGTATGGTAGATGTCTGATGGGCTGTTATGGCCTTGTAGGTAGGGAACTAATGTGATGTCCCCAGCTGCTGCATGTCTCATCTGATGTGAATGATGAATGGAGGATTATGTACATTAATGGTTCTCACTGGGGGGAACATGAAACATTAGGATCAGGAGTGCAATGCATGCTGTAATGTCAGTATAGTGACACTACCCACACACATACTGTGCTGATAGATGGCAAGGGTGTGATGTGGATATTAGTGGTGGATAGTGCTAGCAGACATGGATGTGCAGGATCTGTACATAATGGTGCCCAATGTATGAGGTCCTGTGAAGTGTTTTCCTGTTCATGTCTTTCAGGTGCAATGCCACAACAGCGATTGCCACCCTTTTTGGAAGCTGAGACTGCAGCAATAGTAGATGCCTTAAGACTGCACCACACACTGTTGCTCAGCATAGGCAGATAGCAGCAGCATAAACACATTGCCCTGTGGAACAACCTACTGGAAACTATCAACAATCTGGGTCATCATGGATGTATCTATGAGCAGGTCAGATCCAGGGCAACTGACCTTATTCACCATGCACAGCAGACGGCTGCAGCTGTGGCCAGGGACCATACAGCCACAGGTGGGGGTCCTGCTATGCAGGCCCCACTGACAACTACAGAGGAGTTCCTCAGCAACCTTGGGGCAGCCACCACACCCCAGGAAACCATCCACACCTCTGTCATGGAGGTGGGTGGCACCCAGACCACGGCAAGGAGTGTCCAGGTATGGCCCCAGTGGATATCACTTCTATACTGTATCATTCATACTGGCATCCTTGAAATATCTACAAGTATATGTCAGGTCAAACTGCATTTGGGGTGGGGTTGTGTAATGCACACAAGTGCACATCTGTAGTGAAGGACAGCAAATTGTGTAGTGTCAGAGCCTGTACTGTACATGTTTAGAAAGTCATCCTTTTCCTGTACCAATGCCACATTTGAGTGTGCTGACAATACCTCTCACCCACAACTACACAGGTCCCTTTGGTCTGGCTAAGGACCAGCAGCTTGAAGCCAGTGAGTATGGAAATGTCTTGCTATGGCTCACCAATACCCTAGGCGTGTTAAGAGCATGCATTTTTCTATGCACACAACTGTTACTCCTAGCCATATTGAAATATGTGCATACTTTCTCATGGTGGGGTTAACTGCAGTGCATTACTGTGGTCATCACAGGGGCCTATTCACAGCAGCTGTAACATATAGGCAAATATGTTTCTTTAGGTGTTGCCACTGTGCTATACAGGGGTACAGCCATATTGTGTACATGGGTGCCGTATGTGTTAGGTGAAGGTCCATCACATACAACCACTCCTCACGTATATCAGAGGGGTATATTAGTAGCAACATTAAGTGGACATAGCTGCACTGCATGTCGTTGAGGGTCTGTCCAGAGTGTGAATGTTGTGGTCTGATTGTGTGTCATGTATGTCATCATTCAGAGACTGTGTGGTCTGTATAATGCCTTTGTGCCACCTCACCTCTATTTGTATGTGTGCGTGCACGTGTGTGTGTGTGTGTGTGTGTGTGTGTGTGTGTGTGTGTGTGTGTGTGTGTGTGTGTGTGTGTGTGTGTGTATAAGCAAGCATTATACTCCAGGATATTAATTTACATTCCCCTCACAGGTGAACATGAGAGTTGGTGTCTCTCCCCCTCACAACTTGATATCATTGTCTTAGCGGACTCTGATGATGATGGTGGTCATAGTGAGGCACAGGTGGGGTTGTTGGGGGCTGAATCTGTGCCACTGGTTGGTATCCCACTTTCATCCAAAATGTCCTCGTACACTGTCAGTATGCCCACACATACCCATTCCCCAGCAGCCTCAGCTAATAGACAGTTGGAGGGTGGTGGCATGGAACAGGCTAGTGTGATGACTATGGCAAGTGTGAGTGTAGACACTAGCCATAGCCAGAGAGTAGGTGAGGTCCAACACAGGCAGATGGACAGGGGTGTCCGAAGGAGGACTGCTGCCCATCAAGTCCCTGTCACAAGTGTCACAGCATGTGTCACCAGATGCATGTGTCGGTCCATCATGGAGGCAGAGGCACTTACTGACAGCAACACCAGACAAATGGTCAGGGTCATGAATACAGCACTTTTTGCCATGTGTGATGAGCTCCATGGCATTGGTGATGCTGTACATCATTTTGCTGATGTTGTGGATAGAAGGTAGGATAGACATTGTCATTGCTTGACCATGCAATGTCTATGCTAGAGCATGTGGTGGGAGTAGGGCATTAGCCACATGGCCATAGGTCAGCAACAAGATCAGCTGAGTCCCACGTGATCAGGCACATTTACACTCCTGTAATGGCAGTACTACCACAATGGAGCAGGCCATTGGCACGTGATCCTGACCAGTCCCAACAGGGACGAGGCTCCAGCAGACAGCAGTCACCATCAGGGAGTAGTACTGCATCTAGCTTTGGGTCTAGTGGTGCCAGTGAGACTCCTGGCAGATCCAGTTCCCATGTCCCTGGTGGGAGATGGTGAACTGTACATCCTGCTATGTCTGGTCCACAACTGTCCAACATACCCCTGTGTAGGGCAACCACATGGCTTGATTGTGTGCATATAAGCACTCACACATCTATATCACAGACAGGTTACCACCAGACACACACAGCTCCTGTCCACGACCCAGTTGAACACCACCCCTCCAGACACACACACACACACACACACACACACACACACACACACACACACACACACAAAATGCCAACCATATGACCTAGCCTAGGCCTCGGGCAAACCCACACCACACCCTGTGCATGTGATGATACCTGTGCAGCATCCCTGTTATCCATACCATTGATTCAGGGACATGCGAATTTGGGTCTGATGCACAGGGTGAATATAGTAAAGTGTAGTAATCTAATGCTGTGTAAGGTGCTGCCTGCAGGCAATAGTTATGGGTAAACATCGAAGTGTATGTACCTTTTTAGCCATAATGCATCATTGCTGTTAGTACTGCTGACTGACTGTAGTCTCACATAATGTATACTGTTTGTCTTCCAGGTATCTGTGTGTCTGCAGGCTGTGGGCCTGCTGACATTAGCAATGATGAGTTTGGTGGAATGGAAACACAGTGACCTTTTCATAGCCAAGGTACAGCTGTATATGTACATGTTTACCAGGTCTGTATGCATGAAACAGTATGTGATAGGGGCAGACAGTGTGACCTTCCATACGTACCCCTTGACACAACCAGCTAGCCTTCATACATGTCACCTGGGTGTTCTGTAGTACCACAGGCTCATACATACAGAGGAGGTTACTTGAGTACTGGCACTAGGTCCCTCACAATCTTAGCCATTACTTTAACCACAACAGATTCACCTATCAGCACCTGTTGCCCCTGCCATTTTTTCTCATCCATTCAACCTTGATGCAGTTGATGAGGGTATGCAAGGTACTGTGTATGACAGGCTTGGGGTATCTATTCCTGAGAAAGGTCATCCTGTGTTAGTCTAAACTGACAAGCACCAGCATGTGTGTCTGCTATCTCATATGCAAATCTGGCCTCTCATGCTGGTAGTGCACACAGGGTCATAGTCTTTTACATGGGGCCACTGTTGAAGGGCTGAGCACAGCTCCTACCTGCCCGGTCTTACAAATGATAGTGCTAGATACATAACACAAATACCACAGAGGCAATGTAGTGTTGCAGTGTCTGCCACTACTATTCAAGTGGGTGACAATTGCAGGAGTTGTTAGGATTGACAATGGTGGATTCAGAGGCCCTTAACATGGTAGAGCCATCTGACACACACACACAAACACACACACACACACACGCACACACTGCTACATGGGGACATGCATTGAAACACACATGTACATACAGTTAACACTTCTCAGATTAGATGACTTACCTATCTGTTTATGTGCAATACATAGTGATATGACCATTACATGCACCACAGTGCCTTTCTGTTAGAAACTGTATAACTGCGCTTGTAAGGTGGATGACATCTGTATGGGTCGAAACTAGGTTGGCAATGGGGATGTTCACAGGGTGGAAGAGGCACACAAAATCGTATACCATCACATACACACAGTAAAGACAACCACAGGGGATGTGCACGTAGAAACACAAACACAGTTGCCAATAAACAAATTAGTAACCCTACGTATCCACTTGTATGTACTATAGTGCTATGTACTCCACATAGATTATATGCCTGGGATATAACCCACTACATCTTACAATGTGTAATCTTTGGAATACCTTCATGGATGGTGGGATAAACCACAAGAGATAGCTACTGGTTTCATCTATTGCTCCTATAATCCTGGACAAGTGAGAGACTAACAGACTTTGTATCAGCATGATGTTTCAATAAGGTACAATGTCTGATGCTGGCATATCTGTCACTATGGTAACTGTGACATATTTGGCAATGATATCATATAAATGCCCATTGTTAGGGGACACAGACCACATATAGGTTACAAACATCTGGATATTTCATATACATCTGTACAGATGACTGGTATGGGCTGTATATTTTAATATGGTGCATGTGAGACAAATGCCATTAACAGACTTTTTAAAGTAATGCCATGGAGAGGGGGTCAACAAGCCTTAAAATGGTATAACTTGCACACACAGCACCCACAGGAGATATGCTTCACACACACTACTATAGTTGTCAGTATTGAGAATAGAACCCCTACCTATCTAATTATTCATACTAAAGTATTATGCAGTTATTGCACATATCACAGAGCTCAGAGGGTTGAAGAGTGTATACAGGTAATTCTAAGGTGAATGACATCAGCAGGCCTTGCAAAGTAGGGCAATGGGAAGTGTACTGGGTGGTAAATGACTCAGAATGGTATAACCCATGCCCCCAGATGCTATGATTCTCACTCAAATACACACAGAGAGGATATGATTCTCATACACACAAATTCTCATACACACACAGTATCACAGTTGCCAGTATTGAGTTTAGAACCCCTCCCTATCAAGTTATGTGTACTACAGTGTTACGCAGTTATCAAATGCGCCCTGTAGCTTATAGGATTTAACAGTGTCCCAAGGTACTACTAAGGTGAATTACATCAACAGCCCTTGTAAAGTATGGCAATGAAAAATGTACTAGGTGGGAAGGGCATCAAAATACTTTACCCTACAAACATGCATACTTACAAATACAGTTGCACACACACACACACACACACACACACACACACACACACACACACACACACACACACACACACACGCACACACACATTTGCCAGAACTGAGAGTAGATCTCCTACTTCTCTAGTCATTTGTACTATTCTGTTATGTAGTTATTGCATGTGCCACAGAGCTTTAAGGGCTGAGGACTGTGCAAAGTTACTTTTAAGGTGAACAACATCAACAGGACTGCTAAAATAGGGCATTGGGAAGTGTTGTGGGTGGGAATGTACTCAAACTACTTTATCCTGCAAACATACAGTATTACAAACACCTTTGCATACACACACATTTGCCAGAACTGAGAATAGAACCCCTGCCTATCTAGTTATACTCATGATACGTTTACATAGTTATTGCATGCACCACATCACTTTTAGGGATGAGGGCAGTCCAAATGTACTTCTAAGGGGAAAGACATCAGCAGGACTGTTAAAGTAGGGCACTGGGAAATGGTGTGGTGGGAAAGTCTTCAAAATACTTTATCCTACAAACATGCACACTTACACACACACATATTTGCTGGAAGTGAGAATATAACCTCTGCCTATCTAGGTATTTGTACTATACTATTACATATTTATTGCATGTGCCACAGAGCTTATAGAGCTGAGGGTTGTCCAAAGGTGCTTCTAAGGGGAATGACATCAGCAGTACTGTAAAGAAGAGCACTAGGAAGTGTTGTGGGTGAGAAAGTCCTCAAAATACTTTATCCTACAAACATACACACACTTGGCGGAACGGAGAATAGAACCCCTACTTATCTAGTTATTTCCACGATATTGTTATGTAGTTATTGCATGTGCCACAGAGTGTACAGGGCTGAGAGATGTCCAAAGGTACTTCTAAGGGGAATGACATTGGCAGGACTGCTAAAGTAAAGCTATGAAGAAGTGTTGTGGGTGGGAAAGTCCTCAAAATACTTTATCCTACAAACATGTTTACACACACACATACACATTTGCCAGCACTGAGAATAGAACCCCTACCTATCTAGTTATTTATACTATACTGTTACATAGTTATTGCACATGACACAGAGCTTATATGGTTGAGGGTTGTCCAAAGGTACTTCTAAGGGGAATGACTTCAGCAAGACTGCTAAAGTAGGGCACTGGGAAGTGTACTGGGTGGGAATGGCCTAAAACTGTTTCCCCTACAAACAAACAAACACACACCCACATACACTTATATTTGCCAGGATTGAGACTAGAATCGCTGTTTGCTGAGTTATTTGTACTATAGTGCTACGCCATTATCACACATGCCACAGAGCTTATAGGGCTGATAAGCGTCCAAACGTACTTCTAAGGTGAATGACATCAGCAGATCTTGTAAAGTAGGGCAATGGGAAGTGTACTGAGAGGGAAAGGCCTCTTAATACTTAAACCTACAAACACACACACACACACACACACACACACACACACACACACACACACACACACACACACACACACACACACACACACACACACACACACACACATAAAGCCAGGTGATGTGATATTACAACCCCCACCTCAGTGCTATTACACAATGGAGCTCACCTTCATGCTGGCATGTGTGACTGGTTACAACTGATATGCCACTGTCCACAGCAGGGCATCACTCTATGCCATTCAGGGTATCCCTGTGTATGGCTCTCTGTGTGTCTCCCTGTATCTCTCTCTCTCTCTCTCTCTCCATCACTGTCTGGTTCTCTCTTGCCCATGTCTATGTGTGTGTATACTTGACATATTGTTCTATGTTTCCTATATATATATATATATATATATATATATATATATATATATATATATATATATATATATATATACATATATATATATATATATATATATATATATATATAAAACATATGTGTGTGTGTGTGTATGTGTGTGTGTGTGTGTGTATCAC
This sequence comes from Protopterus annectens, assembly GCF_019279795.1. Classification (NCBI taxonomy): domain Eukaryota; kingdom Metazoa; phylum Chordata; order Ceratodontiformes; family Protopteridae; genus Protopterus; species Protopterus annectens. The sequence continues at coordinate 1,370,825,698 of NC_056733.1, forward strand.
ACACAACAGATGCAGATATATCACATATGGGCCACCTGCAACTAGCTGAGGATAATCCTGTCTAATGGGTGTATATAGAGACAGTTAAGGTGTACATAGCTGTCTGTATGCAAAGACATACATGCATAATACAGTTATATAGTCCGATGTGTGTTCCGACATGAGCTGCAATTCTCTAAGTATAGGAGAATGCCTAGTATAACCTTCTATAGTCAGAGTGGGACTCCATTCCAGAGATAGTTGTACTCCGGTCTGAGGTTTTGTGTGCTACATCCATACCTCTCAAAAGAAAAAAGGAAGTTGCTAGAGTTACATGGTTTGTTTTAGCAGACATTTTCACAAGGCTTTCTTTTTTCTGACACTGAAATATGTCATTAACTACTGACAGAAATCCTCAGATCATCACAGTGATTTACCAGAGAAATACAAGATGTATGATGCACAGACCAATATTATGAGGCAAACTATAGACATTCTTGCCCAATCTGACCAGTTGAGCAGTGTGGCTACAGCTGACTTGACTGATGAAGCTGTGTAAACAGTCCAGGACCTTGGTGATATACTGGCCGGGGATCTCCTGCTTGTGTGGTATCCGTCTTACCTAAAAAGTCATATCCTAGTGTGGCCCACATACCTTTCAACTGTACAGTTTTTTGTAGATTGTCCAGATGTTTGTCTAATTGTTGTCCATTTTTCATGAACTTGTGGTTTCCTGGTAAGTTAGTGGCAAATAATTAAAGACGGAAGTTAGAAAATAATGACAGACATTTGTGTTTCAGACTTCATAACCTCCATACAATTTCTGCTAATGCAAAACCTGTAATTCTACCAATTTTCTAAGTTTGTAAGAGCAATATTTAAAACACATCATTGGGCCTTTGTCCCGCTTTTATTTATGACCTTGTCCAGATGTCTTGCTGTAAGAGGTTGGGAGGTATGGGTGTGGGTACAGAGTGCATTCTACTTAGCAGAGATGTCCATTATACGTATGGTATATTCCACATAGCACTGTGATTTCCAGGTATGTCAGTGGCAGAGCAGTACAGAGTAATGTGGTGAACTACTGACAGATAGTTGTATATAGGTTGATAGGCTGATATGAGGTTAGTAGGCTATTGACCCTGAAGCCCTTATAACCCTTGCAGATGAGAGTGTAGCCCATGTTAAGACATGTCAGCACCCAGAGTCCCTGTCCAGCAGGGACACAGGTGGAATCACAGGACTGTATTTTCCATTTCCCATGCACTTATACAGGGATTACTTCACTAGGGCATTGAGGCACTTGGCTTGATGTGGACAGGGAGTGTATTCCACAGATGGGGTATTGTGTGGGACACATATCTGTCACTTCAACAAGCCATATTAATATCACTGAGCAGGTTGATGCTGCGCCTACAGGTTGATCGAGTGGGCCTTGACTTTCAGATGTGCAACAGTCCCACCAAGGCTGAGTCTGGGTTGCTTTGTATGCCAGCCAGGGGTCACCTCTGCATAGTCTGTATGGAACTGAGTAGAAGGACAGTGCTGTTAGCCTGTGTAGGGTAGATGTTTGTGGTCCTGCATTCTCCAGGTGAGGAACCTCTGGGGTCTCTCCAGCTGCTGCATGTGCTTTGTGAGGTACATGCCAAGGGGGGCATTGAACAAAATAATTGGCCTCATAAGGTTAGCATACATGGATCTTATGACCTCTTTGTCCCTGGATGGGATACCCTTACATTTGAGTTGTCCCATCCATGAAGATTTCTGTACAATGGGAGCAGCATCGTGCTTAGACTTCAGGTTGCTATCAACCTGGGTGGACAAATGCCTCAGTACTAATTGTGTATGTAGGACATTGTTGTTAATGTGATACTATGTGGGGACATCAGTCTCCCGAAGGGGCTTATGATGCATCTACGGGCATTCAGCTTGAGGTCATGTTTCTGGCATCAGTCATTTGTTTTGGTGAGACCCTATTGTAGGACGTCCACATCACTTTGTGTATTGATGACTGTTCCCTGCTTGCAGTCATCTGCCAACTTGGTAAGCCATAGGCCAGTGTTTTTAGCCTGCACCTCAGGGAATTATATCCCATATACCAGAGGGCCCCAGACCAGTACCTGGGGTATGTCACTCATTATGGGTGTACTGTTTGATTTGGCTACCCCTATTATAATTATGTGGGTTCTATCAATGAACCAGTTTGCTACCCATCTGGTAACATATGGATTGCTGCCTAGTTGACAGAGTTCATGTAATATGGCCAAGTGGGGAATAATGTGTAAGGCTTTGTCCAGGTCAAGGTGGCCAAAGTGCAGCATCTTTCCCTTATCTATGCCTTTGTTGGCTGCCTCAGGGAAGTCATCCAGAGTTCACTGACATACCTCCCCTGAGAATGGCAGACTGTGTAGGGTAATGTATTTAGATTTTGCCAATGTCCCTGTTAATGAGATCCATGATAATCTATTGCATGCCCTTGCAGATCAGGCTAGTTAGACTGATGGGTCTTTCATTTCCTGGATCAGTGAACACTCCACTTTGGTGTAAAGGGATGACAGTGGCTGTCCGCCACTCAGCTATGACAAAGACAGTACTCAGGATTTGGGTGTGTAGGATGCCTAATGATGCTGCCAGTTCATGCCTGGGTTCATGTAGGTTGTAGGCTGGGATGTATTCAGGTCCCATGGAGGCTGTCTTCTTGACTTTGAGGAGGCAGTGATGCCCTGTTCCCTAGTGATAAGGGTTGGGTGTTCAGGTACTGGGGATGTTCTGCTTTCCTGATGTGGGGGGGGGGCAGAGGTGAGACAGTTCCACTAAATCTGTCAGACAGTGGATTGGCTATTTCGAAAGCATTTGTGTATGTGGTGTCCTTGACCACCAGTTCTGCACAGATCTGGGAGTTTTCTTTGGGAATGCAGACATATGTGAGGAAGGCATTGTGATTGTCTGTCTGTATGTGAGCAATTTGGACTTGGAGTTGCCTTTAGTGGATTTCACTGGTGCTCTTATTTGTTTGTTCAGGCTAAGAGGTGATTACTTCCAATTGTGCACCACCTCCTTCTTGGTCCTGGACAACAATGTTATCCTTTTGTTATATAGTTCCTTTATTGCAGATGTTTGTGGACAGGTTTGCTCTCCCTTGAAGATGGTGATGTTGTCCTGCCAGGTATTCCTGATTGCATGCATCTGTATGTATATGCTGGCACAGTAGTTCTGTGTACATTTGGAAGTTGGTGTCTGTTCCTCTCTTGGGGTATTGGGCTGTTCAGCTGTTTATACTATCCCTCTGGTAATTGTGATCAGCTTGTGGAACATTTTCCTTTTACCATGGCTAGTGAGGGGTCAGGAGAGATGGTGATATGACAAGTGAACACTTTTCTGTCAGATCTTGCCAGGAAGGATGATATCATAGTGGTGCGGCAGTAGTTGATCATGTTGGTTCCTGCCATGTCCAACATATGTATCACATCTTGTGGGGGTATCTAGTGGCTGTCCTAAGGCTGTAGCATTGATAAGAAGGGGGATCTCTGTGCATTTCTGTTCTGTCATGGTTTGATTTCCAGTCAATGGTTTGGTAATATAAGTCGGGCAGGATCAGGGTGATGGGTGGAAACTTGATAGATTTGTAGATGGCCAGATATGTTTGGTGGGTGCTCTGAGTCAGATACGGTGGCCTGTAGCTATGTATACTTTGCATAGGGGTCTTGTCAACAGTTGACTGCACTTGGAATGTCTTGTGTGTGTCAGACTGTTTGACCAGCCCGGAGGTGTGTGTCTGTCTAATATATATTTATACTCCACCTCCTTTGGCTTTGCTCTCCACATTTTGAGGTCTGGCTGTGTGATAGAAAGAGTGATCAGGTAAGGATGGATTTCTCTCCACTGCTGTGGTCCAAGTTTCTGTGAGTGCACAAATGTCACCATCTTCCAGGGTTATGACTGCTTGCAATGATTGCATTTTCCTGTTTAGACTCCTAGCGTTTAGTGGCATGGCCTTTAATTTGCATTTTGTTGAGTGTTTTATGTTTTTATTTATTTTATTTATTTTTATTTTACATTTGTTTACCGGGATAGTCTGACTGGATACATGTCCATTTTCAGTGGAGGCCCGGGGAGAAAAGATCCACAAAGACAAACTTACATAGATTACACAGAAGTTAGCAAACAATTATAAAAACAAAGTGATTATATACAATGGGTTAGTAGTGTTCCTTAGTAGGGACTCACAATTGCCATGGACAGACAATTAAAAGTAAGAGACATCAGATTGGAAGTAGAGCTTGGTGATGTAGTTACAAGTTATGATAATTGCAGAATATGCTTTTAGTTTATAACTTAATCAGGGTTGGTACATGGGCATAGCCAATTCACTTTGAGATACTGTTTGAGGTTTTTTTGTAGAGACTTTTGGAGGATTGTAGGGTTATATAGTTTGGCAGCGAATTCCAGGTTTTGCCAATGAAGTTGGCAAACAGGGATTCACCAGCAGAGTTATTAGCTTTGTGGGTTTGGACCAGTAGTTTATCGGCTGACCATAGGGATCTTAGATTGCTATATGGCTTAAGAATATTTTTAAGTGAGGGGGTATCCTCAGGGTGGTACAAAATTTTGTGCGCTGTTAAGAGTTGATTGAATTGAATTAAGCTTGGCAGTTCTAGCCACTCTAGTTGTTTAAGGTTCTGGCAGTGGTGGGTTCTATAGGTGGAGCCAGTGGCAAATCTGGCAATATGATTGTAGCTATGGGACAGCTTACCTAGTTTGGACTTGTTGAGGTTTGAGAGTACAGGCGAGGCATATAAGAGAGTAGAGAGTAGGTGTTATCGGGCGATTGCAGTCCTAGCCAGTGGGGTTAAAAATGTCTTGTTTCTATACAGTGATCCAAGCTTTGTATTGATGGTCTGTATGGTTTTTCTTGACCTGTAGGTCAAATTTGAGATTATTGTCTATGATAACCTCCTAGCAGTTTGGTGTGATTATCTGGGGAAATAGTGGTACCATAGTTAGATGTGACAGGGAATGAAAGTGTGGTGGATCTACTAGTGGGAGAGAAGAGTAGAAGTTTAGTTTTATTGGGGTTCAGAAGTAGGCATTGATTGGTGAGCCAGTTCTTGATAGTTTTAAATGTATTTTGGGTTAAGATTTGCAAGTCGGATGGGGAGGTGGCTGAGCAGATGAGAGTGGAATCATCTGCGCATTGGATGCAGGTGGCTTTAGGGATAGCAGTGTGGAGGTTGTTGATAGAAATAGAGAAGAGTAGTGGACCTAGTATGGACCCTTGAGGGACACAAAGTGTGAGAGGTAACTGGCTGGAGAGTTTGCCCTGCCATAGTACTGCCTGCTGTCTACCAGTCAGGTAGGACTGGAAACACTGGATAGCAGGCTTGTTGAGGGAAATAGATTTTAGTGAAAGAATGAGAAGTTCATGGTTGACCATGTCAAAGGCTTTTGATAGGTCAAGAAAGTGGGCAGAGGTTAGCCTATTGTCATCCCTGTTTTGGTTTATTACAGTAGTAAAGGAAAGGAGGGCTGAGGTGGTGCTGTGGTATGGCCTGAAACCATGCTGGGAGTCGGATAGTAAGTTATTCTGTGAAAGGTATTGCATTAGTTGCTTGTGTACACATTTCTCCATTATTTTGGCTAGTGGGGAAAGAATGGCAGTGGGTCTATAGTTGGATATGTCTGAGGAGCTACCACATTTATGGAGTGGGATGATGTGAGATATTTTCCAGAGGGAGGGGATAGCATTTTTGGATAAGGTTCTGTTGATGAGGATAGATATGGGATATGCAATGACATCTGCAGCTATTTGCAGGTACTCTGCAGGGAGTTCAGCAGCGAGGGTGGTAGGTTTTAGATTTTTTAGAAGTGTTTTGATAAAACTAGTGGATATTGGTTGGAAGCCAAATTCTGGGTGATTATTAGGTAGATTTGGCATGTGGTTTAAATTAGAGGGGGTTAGTTGATTTGATAGGGATTGGATTGTTTCAGTGAAACAGTTATTAAAGGCACTAGCTATTGTCTCTGGGGAGCTATGGATGTAGTTAGCCAGGGTTGGGGTGGTGGAGTGACCTGGACAAAGTAGTTGATTTAAGCCTGCCCAGAACTTTTGAGGGTTGTTGTGGTGTTTTTGTAGGAGATTTTGGTAGAAGCTTTTTTTATCCAGTAAAATAGATTTTTTTGTATCATTCCTGAGTTGACGATATTTTAGATGGTCAAGTGGGGCTTTGGTTGTTCTCCAGCTGGCCCAGGCTCTGTTTCTAGTTTTGATTTTTGTTGTGGTATCTTTTGTGAGCCATGGTGCTGTATTTGATTTAGTTTTTATTGTACGTGCTGGAGCATGGGAATCAGGGATGCTTAAGAATTTAGTGTTAAAGTGATCTATGGCCTCCTCTAATGTTACATTTTTTAGTTTTGACCAGTCAACTACTTTTAATTCATTTTGGAATATAGCAGCATCAAAGTTTTTCCTGTTTCTAAATGTTTTATATTTGGGCTGGTGAGGGTTTCGTGCCTTATGTTTTATGATATAGGTTAGACAATGGTCACTGAGGTCATCAGGGAGAGTATCAGCTGTGTACAGTTGGGGTTGGTTATTAACTAGGATCCAGTCTAGAATACTTTCCTTGTTGGTTGGTTTGTTTATCCTAGTGGGAGAGGTTATGGTCTATTTAAACCCAGATAAGTTTATATGAGTGGGGGGGGGCAGAGGAGCAGGAGTGCCAGTTGGTGTTAAAATCACCAAGAACCATGATTTCTTGGGTATAGGTAGTGGATAACCAGTAAAGGAGATCTTCTAGGGTATTTAAGGTGTTGCCTGGTGGAATGTATGCACAGACGATGTTCAAGTTTTTGTTTTGGTTAATCTGTAACTTGGTTATGAGGAGTTCCGCGTTATTGAATTGGGGGGGGGGTTGAATGGTGTCTCTATTAACAGTTAGAGTATTTTTGTAAAGGACTGCTATCCCACCTCCTTTCCTTGTAGCATGGTCTAACCAATGAATATTGTATCCTGGAAGTAGTATCTCATTGTCAGTAGTACTAGGTTTTAGCCAGGTTTCCGGAAGACACATAATGTCTGGGGAGTGGGTTGCTAGGAGAGCGTGTAGGTTGGGAATCTTACTGTTAATACTTCTAATATTTAGGTGAAATGCTTGGAGGGAACTAGTGGGAGTATTCATGGGTAGCTTGACTGTGGGGGTTGTGGTAGGGGAGTGGAGGTTATTGGGTGTGGGTGGGCCAGGGTTGGGATGAATGTCTCCATGTGTTATAATGTTATAGTGACATGATATTCTGAGCTTTAGGAGTTTGTTTTTAAGCTGTATATAGTCTTTGTCTTTAGGATTATGTTTTGTGGCTGTACAGGGGTGGTATTTTATAGATGGTGGTATATATGGTGTGCAGGGGAAGGTAAAGTGTTTGGTGTTATGTGTGAAGTCATGGGTGCCTGTTTGACCATTCGGGTAGTAAATACAATGGTCAAGTGTTTGTTCATAGGCAGTGAGATGTTAAAATAGAAACAGTATAGGCATTTGTGTAATTAGTGTTTTTTGCTTGTTTGCATTTTGATAGGGGGCGAGCCAAATTTGATGGCTGACTGTGCTAACAGGGTGTGGAAGAATGAGAGAGAAGGAAATGGGTTAAGGGGGGCAGGGTTGCTCAATGATGTGTGAGGTGCTGATTGGTACTTAGCATGAGGGGAGTGGCAAGGGAGTGGCAAAGTCTGGCTTAAATTTAGCACTAGTGGGGGCGGGTGGAATTTGGGGGCAGGGAGTGGAATGGAGCGAGCTGAGCGCAGCCAGGGTGAGTGGAGCAGGGCTAACACTGACTCTAAGAGTTACCTTGGGCTTTTGGTTTGGTTTGTATGATTGTATGTAAGCAGTGTTGTTGGCTGTACTTTAATTTGTTTTATTCTTTTTTAATTGTAGACCAATTTTCAGGCTAATTTTAATTGGATCCTAGGGGTAAACTAGCAATGTAGTCAATAAGGAGGGAGCAAAATTACTTTACCAAATTAAAAAGTAAATGCTTGGGACTGGAACACTGTGTGAGTGTAAGGCTGATTCAAAGTAGTATAGCCCAATCTAGTGGCAATTGGTTAGATCCCTTCACTGTTGTTGTGCATACACCATTAAGCCTCAACAGTTTACAAAAACTAAATTGTAGTTCACCTATTACAGTTGAAAAGCTGGAGGGAGTCAGGTTCTTGCTTCCCAGAGGTTTTGCTTAGTTAAGGTAACCAGCTTCAGTGGAGAAGGTAGAAATTGCTTTATGCAGTGAATCCCAGGTTATGGGGGGGGGGGGTCCATCAGGAAAGAAACCTGTACAAACTATTACAATTGAAAAGCTGGAGGGAGTCAGGTTCTTGCTTCCCAGAGGTTTTACTTAGTTAAGATAGCCAGCTTTAGTGGAGAAGGTAGAAATTGCTTTATGCAGTGAATCCTAGGTTGGAGGGGTCACTCAGGAAAGAAACCCGTGCAAACTATTACAATTGAAAAGCTGGAGGGAGTCAGGTTCTTGCTTCCCAGAGGTTTTACTTAGTTAAGATAGCCAGCTTCAGTGGAGAAGGTAGAACTTGCTTTATGCAGTGAATCCCAAATTGGGGGGGGGGGGGTCTTTGAGGAAAAAAACCTGTGCAAACTATTACAATTGAAAAGCTGGAGGGAGTCAGGTTCTTGCTTCCCTGATCACAACCACCAGAGGTTGGTAGTATCGACCCCATGGCTTTCTCTACAAAGGCACTATGGGTGAGGCAAGGGCCTTTGCCAGAGGCCTGATGGCCAAGTGAGACAGATGCAGGCCATCTCTAGCAATGCAGCATGGTCTGTCGATCATAAGTTCCCAGGCTGCCAGGCAGGATCCCCCTGGGATGACACCAGTAAGTGAGCCAAGTGTTACTGACAATCATTTCCTTTTTGTATTGAGCCATCATTCTGGGTGACAACAGAATGCTGTTAAGGCTAGAGACATACCTGTATAGGACACATATTCAGCAAGCTGAATCATGCCTGTCTTCCTATAGTCCAGGGATGTACATCTTACATTGTTTACACCGCCATGGACCAGGCTGGAGTGATACATGTACCTTTTGTGGGGTGACTCTAGTGCATGTGTGATATGGCAGGTTATGGCACCTGACAAATAAGTAGCCACGACTTTCTCCTTATCCAGCCTGGTGAGAGGCAGATTTGTGTGTCTCACAGTGGAGTCTTCTATGAGTAATATGTTGGGTGTATTGTAAGGCCTTAATGTTTGCAACACCCTCGTGTGTGGATTATGCATGGTCGTGGTCTGTAGGTTTGTGGAGTTCTCATGTGTTTATGCCTCAGAGGTGTCCTTTGTTTTGGTTTTTGATTTGCTGTGGACTTCCACTTATGTGGGTGTGTGGTGTGTATTTGCAGGTGATGTTTACTGACTCCATACATTGCAGGGCACCTATGTTACTGCACAGTTTGTTCTGGTGTGCATATTCTCCATTTGTCTGGCCAGTGGTTCTCCTTGCCCTTATGTGTGTATCTTTGTCCTTCTGTAGTCCAGTCACAGGCTTTGCCCACAGTGGCTGTTATTATGTATTTGTAATACTGATTTGAGCAAGGTAAATGCTGTAACATCACACACATGGTTATGGACTTCATACCTCTGAGTGTACATATTTAGCAGGTTGTCCCTCATTGCACCACTACATCTGCTGTGGTCCTTAGACGGTTTGTATTACTATGTTATTATGAGACTACATGTTGGCCTAACTGCCAAACCGTTACAGACTGACATTTGGACAGGCTCATATATGGCAGTCAGACAAAGGCCCACACATGGGGACAAGGTGTTAATACTGTTCTGCCTAATACAGGCAGTTGGGATACCAGTTTGGCATTTGCTTGCTTTTTCTTATGGGTATGATGTTTACTTCTCCACTGTCTGCCATTGATGTTTTGACATGACCCTTTCTGGTTTTGCAAATTGTCCTTCTATGACAACCTGTCATTCCAGGGGTATGGATGTTGACCAGTGACATGTTGTCAGTGCTGACACAGTAAGGTGGCAGCCTTTTATAACCTGGCACTACACTGACCTTCAGATACCTTCTGTCCTACTAGGCACCATACCTTTCAACTTCTTAGAGCCAGAGATTTGGACAAAGCCATAAGTAATTGGGGGACAGAGGCATAAATATAGGGACCATTGTTAACTATTGGCCTTACAAACCTAGAAAGGTGATACAATAACAGGTTTTGTATTAGTACGCATTTTTCTAAAGAGTGCGAAGTCTAAAACTACAGTCTGTCATTATTTTCTGACTTTAGTCTTTCATGATTTGCCAATGATTTTCTAGAAAACCACAATTTCACGATAAACAGACCAAAAATAAGATGCAAACCTCTGGGGATTCTGTAAAAGGTCTGTACAGTTGACAGGTATGTTAGGCACTGTGTAGGTTACTCTGAGCTGTGTACTGTCCATGTGAGTGGCCCCTTGTCCATGACCTGTCCAGCTTTCCTGCAGTAACAAATATTGACATCTGGACAGTGTGTACAACTCCTACCATAGCAGTAGTTGACATGCAAAATAGTTGGCACTGCAGTTCTTGGAACATGGACCCTGTCAACCACAGTACTGTACCTAGGCCACCAAGACATTTCAGCCAGGAGTAAGTGCTAGCCACATCCTGACAATATTAACCACACATATACATAGCTCATTCACCCCTGCATATTGTGGACATGCAACAAGTTATCGAGTTGATTGGGACAGCCCTGGGAATGTATGCTGTGGTGCTAATACAATACAAGCATTGGAGAAGAAACAGTGGAGAAGCAACACTCCTCAAAACTAAGGCGGAATCCTTCAAAGCCCCGGGCCTGTGGAAAATACGGCCCAGACCGCAGAATCCTTTATAAACGCATTCTATGAACACCTTCAGGAATGCATGGATCATGCAATCCCAAATAAAACCAAGACCCAATCCTCCAAAGGCAGACGTCCTGTCTGGTGGTCCCCAGCCATAAACAAAATATACAATAGAAGGATGAAGCTACTACATGATAGAGCTAAATCCCAAAAAGGGAAGGCATCTCTGATCAGTATTAGCAAAAAACTACGGGCACTCATAAAATCATCTAAGGCCAGCTTCGGGAGAAAACTTGTGCAGGACACTAAGGATAATCACAAGGCTTTCTTTAGTTATGTTAGGAACCTGGGTGGGAATTCCCAGATATGCTCAGAATTAGTCCAAACTGACAAAAAATACACCAAACCCACAGACATTGCCAACATCCTAGCTGACTGGTTCAGTGCAAACTCCCCCCCTCCTCACCAAAAGGGCAAATATCTATCCCAGCAGAATGCTGCCCCCCTGACATCTCAGATGCTCAGGTAAGAGCCGCCCTCCCCAAAGCAAAAAACACAGCATCAATGGGACCCGACAGTTTCCCAGGCTGCATCCTATATGAACTCCAAGAAGAGCTAAACCCAAACATAAAACTACTGTTCAATCTCAGCCTTACTAGAGGCTATGTACCCAAAGAGTGGTGTACAGCAACAGTGGTCCCTCTCCACAAAGGTGGTGCTTCAACGGATCCTGGAAACTATCGCCCCATAAGCCTGACTAGCTTGGTCTGCAAAGCTATGGAAAGGATTATCATGGACCTCATAAATAAAGATATTGGGGACCTACAGACACTGGATCCTACCCAGTTTGGCTTAAGGGCAGATCCTGCCTCTTAAACCTGGACGATTTCTTTGAAACAGTCACCAAGGCCATTGACGAGGGGAAGGTGGTCCACACAGCCTACCTGGACCTCACAAAAGCCTTCGATACAATACCCCACTCGGGCATTATAGATAAGCTCACCAGCTTAAATATAAACCCCTATGTCACTAGATGGGTTGCAAACTGGCTCAAGGACAGAACCCACATGGTTAGAATTGCTGGAGGCATGTCAGACTCCAAACCAGTTACAAGTGGCATCCCACAAGGCTCAGTCCTGGGACCTCTCTTGTTCGGTATATATTTCTCGGAGGTACAGGCCAACACGGAAGGACTGGCTGACCAAGTTCACAGATGACTGCAAACTGGGCACCATAATTGACTCTCCAGCCGACACAAGCATCCTCCAAAAGGGCCTCATAGAAACAGACAACTGGTGCCAGAGCCATGGCCTCAAGCTAAATGCCAAAAGTGTATAGTCATCCCTTTGGCAAAAACAAAGTGCCCACAAATTACCACATAGGTGGTAATCCATTAAGTACAGAAGAAGTAATTAGGGACCTGGGGACCCAAGTTGATAGCAATCTCTCATTTGACAACCACGTGGCCAAAGTGGTTAGAAAAACATTTTATATAGCCCACCTAATCATGAAGGGATTCACATCTAGATCAGGGGAGGTCATCATGCCTCTTTACTCATCCCTCATCAGGCCCATAATTGAGTACAATGCCCCTTTTGGGATGTACCTTACCAGACACCTGCAGCAACTGAAAAGACCCCAAAAGTACCTCACCAAGAGGATCAAAGGGCTCAAACAGATGCCATATGCTGCCCGGTTAAAGAAACTCCAGCTCTACTCAGTGGCATACCGCCTGCTCAGAGGTGATCTGTGCCTGACGTATAAAGCCATGTCCAACCCGGAATTAATGGACATGCTGGACCACAGAAAATCCAAATCCCATCGAGCTACGTGCTCGAGAGACTTGAACCTCAGCACTGAAATAAATAGGACATGCTGGAGGGACAGATTCATAACCCAGAGGCTCCCTTCACTCTGAAATAAAATCCCAGTCCAGGTTAGGCAGAGTCCCTCATTGACTCTCTTCAAGAGGAATCTTGATGAGTGGATGGGAGATCATAGGTTTACCCCGGGTATCACTTCTGTGTCACTGTTAGACAGAGGCACAGTATACTAACCTCAAAAAAGGGCATATCAAAATTAATTTAAAATGGGTGGCGAAAGCCAAACACATTCTGGCTAGGCTTATAAATGCCCTAGGGCAGATAGCCTAGTATGAACCTATGAACCTATGTTACTGCATTTCTATGGAAACATGGATGTGTTGGGGTAGAACACCTGTCAATTGTACACATTTGCACAGACTGTGCTGATGTTGACTTTACATTTTGGTTCCATTTAGCATAACATTGTGCCTGTCTTGAAGAATACAGGCATATCACTAAATACCACAGGTTAGATTGTAATGGCAGACATTTGAGTTTCAGACTTCTTACCCTTCAGAGCCTTAATGCAGCTGCAAGACCTGCTGTGATATCACTGTGTAAGTCTGTAGGGGAATATTTCATCATTGTCCCCATTTGTGGACCTTTGCCAGATATTTCTTTATGGTTTTCTATGGTTGACTTGCTGGGTAAGGCTGATGGGTGAGTATGGATCCTCACCATTGATATCCAAGTATGTGACCTAAGACCCCCCTCAGTTAGTTATCCCCCCACATATACTGCAGTGAGATTTATCACATAGAAGACTACTGCATACACTGGGGGAAGCCAGTATTGGGCAGAAATTCCCTGTTGTCCCACATAACTGTCGGTTGTCTGCTGCTATCCCAGTAGGCCACCCCATTCCCTTGCATGCATACAGCAGTACCATATCTATGCTACCACAATGTACTACTCCATTCATTTATTGTTAAGAAGACTGACTTACCTTGTGCCTATGGCAGTTGTGAAGATGGTGCTTGAGGGCTGACTCTGTCAGATGCACGCCGTACACAGCCTATACATGGTAAGGTACAGCTAGTCCGATGTGCGTGGCATCTATTTTAGTGTGTGTGTGAGTCAGAGAGAGGTGTGAGTCCCTGGGTCCCTACAGTGTCAGTGTGTGTACTATGCAATGCCTCTTTGCCAAGGCCTAGGCATACTGGGCATGCCTCCATCTGCCTAGAGGAGCAGGCCTAAGGTGTTCCTCCTTTAAGTCTCCCTGTGCCTGTGGGGACCTTGGTAATGATGGGGGCTGTGTGGCCCTTCCCTGTGTTGTTCCTGCCACAGCTGTTTCTGCAGGATCATATTGTGTAGCATGGCACATACTATGAACATGTGTACACATGTGGCTCGAAAGTATTGCAGGACTCCAACAGATATGTCAAGGCAGTGGAACTGCGACTTGAGCATCCCAAACACATACTCTACAATATTCCTGGTTTGTGCGTGTGCCTCATTATGGCATTCTTCAGTGTGTGTGTGTGTGTGTGTGTGTGTGTGTGTGTGTGTGTGTGTGTGTGTGTGTGTGTGTGTGTGTGTGTGTGTGTGTGCATTTCTGATGGATGTCACCATCCACAGCTCCAGTGCATAGCCAGCATCCCCCACCAGATGGCCATATGGGATGTCCACCCTGGGAAATGCCCGGTACAGCTGTGAGGCATGCCAGATGCGGCAGTCATGATAGCTACCAGGGCTGGCAGCACACACATTCATGATGATGCACTGGGCATTGCACATGACCTGTCAGTTGATGGAGTGATAGCTCTTGCGGTTGACATAAACTCTACCCTCTTCACTGGGTGGTGCCCTAATTTGGATGTGCATGCAGTCTATGGCACCCAGTACCTCTGGGTAGTCTGCTTCATGGTGGAAGAGATACATATTGCTGGTCCTCTCCTCAGAGGTGCTGGGGAAATAAATGTGCTCACCAGCATGTGTTCACATGGCATCCAGTAACTAGTGGAGTACCCTGGATGCAGATGCCTGTGAGACCCCCATGATGTCCCCAGTAGGTCTTTGGAAAGTACCTGTAGCTAGTATTCTTAAGGCTACACATACCTTTGTTTCATCTGGGATGGTTCCCCTCTGTTGGCTCTGGGTCTGAGACGAGGCTGACCCAGCTCGATGAGTTGCTGTAGTATTTCCCTGTCCACCCTATAGCACTCCACTATCTCCAGCTTATGTAGTCCCTGAAAGCTTACCCTCATTCTGAACACTCTTCTCCTTCTTGGTCTGGGATGGTTGTCAGCGTCATCCTCATCACTGCCCTCAGTCTGTAGCATGTACAAATGTAGCAAAACAACAGCAGTCCCTAGCATTTTGTCAGTTAAAATTCCCAAGTGTGTACACCAGTGGTGCAGGGTTTGTGGGAAAAAAACAGACTGAAAGGTGTTTGCATACTCTATACTGGTGTGCTGCAGATGCTGCCTATGTGACTGGCTGACTATGATACATTCCACCTGCCAGCTATATTATTGAGGGGTTTGAATGGGCCACTGTGAGTGGCAGAGTCTGTATTAGTGATTTGTAGTTCATTACCTTTATTCTGCTATTTCCTTTTTTTATTTCCACTGTGTATAAGCCCCACAGCACTCCACACACACTGTTTTAGCAAGTGTAAACATTGCTGAGCAGTAAAGGTCCTGAGCTGGACATGAACATGCTCATCAATTTTTGAAGGAGCTAAGCACAGCTAAGCAGCCTCAGACACGCCCCCTTGTTTAGCTGTGCTTAGCTGAGTGCAAATAGGAGTTGCAGAGCTCAAATGTGCTTACATCAAGCATGACACACCCCCTTTTTCATGTTAGCTGCTTCTCCTGCTTACACCACTGCATTATAGCTACTACACAGTTAAGTGCATGTGGAGACGGTCTCCCATTTTGCTATTCAATACATTTAGCTCATTTGCATACCCAACTGCCTTAGACCCTAGTTACACCACTACACCTTAGCCTATGTTCTTCACTACCACTAACTGTTATTGTTATAAGTCTGCCTGCTGCCCCTTATAATGGCAAAATTCATCTTTCACATAAAATTGTCTTTTAAATTTTTTATTTTTTGCATGATCTTGTTTGTGCGCTGCTGCGCTCGATTTAAATGGCCAGAATCAGCCGAAAAATTAGATTTTTATAATTTTGGCATGCCTAATACTCATAATATATGCTTTACTTTGAGCTATCACCCTCCCCATTTTGATTTTTGCAGAAATGTACATGATTATTAACCAAATACATTTCTGCAGCAGACACAGCTCCAACACAGATGCCTGTCTGTTTGTTGAATCTCTAATTCACCTAATTTGCATGGTTTTCACCAGAAAATTAGTTGATTAGCATTATTCCATGGTTTCCTTGTTGGAATAGTGCTGAGAGGCTTATGCACACCCCCAGCCTTGTTTACTGGATTGCACAGGCTCCGAACTCCGTGTTCAAGCCATGCCACTATTCTTACACAGAGTTTAGCTCCTTGTAGGCTTTACTGAATCCTGTACATAACAAAAGGCAAGTAAGGATGTACAGGATGGGTGTAGGACAGGACTATAGCTATATATTTCTTCAACAGCAACAGCTTTGTACTTTCACAGATCTTTTAGCTGAATTGTCACCCCCGGAGCGGGGTGATGACAACAGAAGTGCATTGTCAAGCCATTTGGACTAAATTGCATGTGTTCAGTGGACATGTGTAAAATGGAGAGCTATGTATGGGATTAATTTTTTTTTTTGAGACAGGTGCCCATTTATTATTTTTTTTAAGGTGACAGTAGAATGTTGGGGAAGGAACATATGTACCTGTGGGGGAGGTAAGTTGGGTAGGTGAGGAAGCTTTTGCACACAGACAAGACAGCAGACAGGGTTGGTGTGTGACACAACAGGGGATGAACACCTTGGATGGGGAGGTTGTTTTGGAATCCCAGTCCCATGAGTGTCACACACACGGCAGCAGGGCAATTCAAGTTCTCACCCATGGGACTGTCAGCACTACTCCTTCATTGCCTCTGTGATGGCAGTGGTGGATGCTGGCATCCAGGGCAAGGCCATCCCACCAGGATAGACAGCATGCTTTCCATTCAGCGTAGGCATGCATTGACAGTTCAGCACAGCAACCCACACAGAAAGGTTGTGTAAAATCTTACCATGACCATAGAAGTCCTTTTCTTCCATGTTGCAATATTCATCCCATAGGGTTTACTCCTCTTGCTACCCGAATGTCCAGCCAGTATACAAAAGTTTTCAGTCACTGTATGGTGTGTGGGATGTCTGACATTTCTAGTGGAATGTGGGTCATAAAAGTGATGTCTGCATGCACCAGCCCTCAGAACTGTAAGCCCCATTCGGAACCAGTCCTAGCAAGGGAAATGCCATTCCTGTGCCATCCAGAAAGGAAAATGCAGCATAACAGGAGGGGAAGGAGGGTGGGAAGGAATATTGCAACATGTAAGAGAAGGACATCTATGGTTATGGTAAGATTTTACACAAATATTCTATGTCATTTTATTCACGTGTTGCAGTATTCATTACATATGAGTGGGTGCCAAAGCTCAATGTGAAGAAGGGGGTGGTGGTCTAGAGGTGATCCATGAAGGATAGCCCTGACAAATCCCACCCTGGTTCTGGAAATATGGTCTAACTTGTAATGTATGGTGAAGGTGTGCACTGATGACCAAATGGCTGCTTCAAGAATGGTAGAGGTATCCAAACCCCTGAAGAAGCTCTTGAAGAGGCCATTGCCCTGGTGGAGTGTGCTTTAACAGTTCCTTGCAGGGATTTCCCATGGTATTTGTAGCAGAAGGTGATAGCTTTGGAAATCCAGGTTGAAATAGTTTGTTTGGTTACTGCCTTCCCTAGGGACCTGGGATAGAAGAAGACAAACAGTTGATCAACCTGTCTGATGGACTTGGTTTTGTGCAGATAAAATATGAGTTGTCTGTGCACATCCAGGGGAATGGAGTACTCTCTTGCTGTCTCCCTGTGAGTTACGGAAGAAGGTTGGTAGGTGGATGGCCTGATTTTAGAGAAAGGTCATTCACCACCTTGGGCATGAAGGAAGGGTTAGTCCTAAGAGTACAAGGAAAGGTTGGATAGCCATGCAGGCTTGTAGCTCTGACAATCTTCTGGCTGAGGTCAAGGCCACGAGTAGTACAGTTTTCCATATACAGTATTTTAGGGAAGCTTTGTCCACTGGTTCAAATGGAGGAAGTGTAAGTTTTTCCAAAACATAGTAGAGGTCCCATGGGGTCTCAGGTGAAGGACCCCTTTAAGAAATAACTTAGCTGGTAGTCTGGAAGCTGGAGGAATCGAGAGGAAGACATGCTGAAATGGCAGACAAGTAGGCTTTAATGGATGAGTAGGCCAATCCTGTCTGCAGTAGTTCACACAGGTAAGACAGTACTATAGGGGTGTCACTTGCAAGTGGGTCCAACTGTCTCTTGAGACGCCATATAGAAAATCTCTGCCACTTTGATAGGTAAGATTTTCTTGTGTTTGGTTTCCTGACTTCCTGCAGGACATTGATCATGTCCTCAATGTAAAGGTGTCTGAAAGGGATCAGAATCCTATCAGCCACAGTGTGAGGTGTAGCAATTGCCACTGTGGGTGTATTTGGGATCCCTTGTGCTGTGTGAGAAGGTACACTCTGAGGGGTAACCTGTGGTGATTGCCCTTGGATAACTGTAAGAGTAGGGGGGAACTAATGCTGTCTTGGCCAATAGGGAGTCACCAACAAGATTTTTGGTCTGTCCTGCTGGATGTTCAGCAGGACCTTCTGTACAAGTGGGAAAGAGGGAAATGCATAGAGAAACTTCCCCTTCTAAGACATTGAGAAAGCATATGTTGCCTTTGCCTGAGGATGTGGGAGTCTGGTGAAGAAGAAAGGAAGTTGCCTGTTGGAGGAGGCAAGCAGGTCTATTTGAGGTGTACTCCACTGGTGGACCAGGAAGACATCCCTGTGAAGCATCCAGCCATGGTTATTTGTTATGTATCTGCTGAGGGAGTCTGTCTAGGAGTTCTGTTGTGAAGGAATGTAAACTTCCTGCAGGGTAACTCCCTGGGAATTGGCAATTTCCCATATCAGGAGATCTAGTCTGCAAAGCAAGTAGGATTCCCCCTTCTCTGTTTGTTGAGATACCACAGCATTGTGGTGTTGTCTGTAAAGATCTTTTGTGGTTCTTGTTGTAGATTGGATTATAAGGCTTGCAGGACGAGGAGTATTGCCCTCATCTCTCGGATATTGATGTGTTCTTTTTTGTGTGGCCTAGGCCACAGCTCCTGCACTTTTCAATAGCTGTTGTTTTGGAGGTTGTGTGATACTCCTTCACTTTGGGGCCATAAGCCAGGACATGAAATACCTATTTTGCATTACTGAAAGGGCCCATTTGTCTGAAGTGATGGATGCCCACACTGGAAAACAGTGAGAGAGCTGCACCAAGAGAGGGAGAGAGGAAGGGGGTTTAAGGTTGGCAGGTAGTCAGACACTAACTGCCCTGTCTTGAAAGGGCTGCCTCTGAGTAGAGGAAGGGGAAGCTCTGGCAGGAGTGGGTTGCTTCCCAGTTGTTTTTCTGGGCCTTGTGGGAGCAGCATAATGAGAGTGCTTTCTAATAAATTGTGTTTTTGCTGGATAATTTGTTTGGAATTTTGGAACAGGAGAGAGAGAGACCAGCAGGTGTTTTAAATCCTGCATCTCTTTTCCCTTCTGCTACAGTGACTTAATTAATCAGCCACTTTTGTACCAAACAGAGCTGCATTGTCTAGAGGGGCATCAATGAGTTTTGCTCTAAAGTTGTCTGGTAGGGGCTGGAGGTGAAGCCAGGAATACCTTCTCAAAGTAGATGCTGATGCTGCTGACCTGACTGAGGCCTCAGCAGCATCATAACTGCACTTTATGGATTGCCTGGTAACCTGGGAGGTGAGATCAAAAAGGGAAGACAGTGGAGCTTTGGCAGCAAAATCTAGGGAATCAGACAATTCCTTAGAAACTTTCTCCAGAAGAGATAAGGCATATTTAGCCATGTGTGTCTGGTAGTTAGTAGCCCTGAAGGCCAGAGTAGCAGAGGTGGTACATTTTCTTAACCAGACATTACATGGTTTTGCTGTCTTTGTCAGCAGGAAGAATGGTGTTGATAGGGAAAAGTTTGTAGACCTTATCTGTGGAGATAGAAATGGTGGTAGGATTTACTGGAGGACACTTAA
Organism: Protopterus annectens; assembly: GCF_019279795.1. NCBI lineage: Eukaryota > Metazoa > Chordata > Ceratodontiformes > Protopteridae > Protopterus > Protopterus annectens. The sequence continues at coordinate 1,370,845,574 of NC_056733.1, forward strand.
TAAGAAACTTAGCAGTCTCTGGGACTTTATAAAATCTATCAGGTCTACGTGGAGCAGGCGGTTGTGAGTCAGGGTTCAAGGATGCTGAAGAGAAGGCATCCAAGAAGCCAGGCAGAATTGGAGGAACAGCAGTAGGAGTTGGGGAGTCCATCTGAATGAGGTGATAATACCTTTTTTGAACCTCAGTCATTTCAAATGATTCCCACTTAAAATTTTCCTTCATCTTGGTAAGTTTCCCCAAAGGTCAAATCCTCAGCTGGGGAGTAAGGATCAACAGAATCTTCCTCTGGGGAGCTGTATCCCAAGGGAGAAGAAAGCTGAGAAGTATAAGAGAGTGTTCTTCGGATGAAGAATCAGAAAATTCCTCCTCTTCTCTCAGAGAGGGGACTGATATTTGAGGCCTTGGGCTCAGTATAGGCGGAGGGTTGGTCGAAGTCCCTGTAGTGGTAGGCCATAAGGCCATGAAAGCATTAAACCAGCTTTGCTGAAAGTCTGACAGCCAAGTATGCTTTCAGTTGTAGGAGAAAGGTGTTTTCTTTTTTACTTCCTTTTGAGAGGCCTGGTGGGTGTCTGATGGGAGGAAGGCCTGGAATTGGGCAACTGTACGGAGCCAGAGGGATGCAACAGACCTACCAAAATCTCTGGTTCACCGCTTTCATTTTCGGCGGTTCGACAGGTACATCGGCAGAACCCTCCATACCTAAGGCTAATTGTTTTAAACACTGATTTTCCAGATAAAGGTTGAGCACGTGCAGACAGCTGTGCAAAGTTCTGGGCACAAACGCCTGGCAAATGGGTATGAGGGGTGGTGATATTAACAATTTTTTAGAAATAAAGGAACTGATTGTGGCATCTGATGTTCAACTGGTGGCTGAGAAGTTCTGAGGGCTGGTCCATGCAGATGTCAGTTTTATGGCCAACATTCTACTAGCCATGTCAGACATCCCACACACCATAAAATGGCTGAAAACTTTTGTATACTGGCCGGACATTCGGGTAGCAAGAGGAGTAAACCCTATGTGATGAATACTGCAACATGTGAATAGAAGGACATCTGGCACCTCAGGGTTCCAGTCCCAGCCTGTGAGGCAGAACTACCTGATGCTGTAGGTAGTGCAGGGGCAGCAGAGAGGGCACCACCAGGCTGTGGCTCAGGCCTGCTTGGTAGATGGATCACCAGGAAACAGTCTACATTGTCGCACTGTAGTAAATTAATTATACACACAAGTTGATAAAAGAAATGACCAAACAAATGGTTAATTTATAACACATAATAGTTATATATAGATTAAATTAATATAAAGGAATATTATGAGGAGCACAACAGTAAATAACAATAAGAAAAGTATGTTAATAATAAACTAATATTAAATAATACATAAGGCCAACATCAGTTAGTTACAAATAATATATTAATATCAAATCATAATAATAAATAACATTAATAAATTGAAGAAGATAAGGGGTGGGGAGAGAGAGAAAAACATACCATTATTAACTTTGCAGGTAATATTATTACACAGACTACTAATACACACTTCTACAGATGTGCAATTTCAGTTGTGACTACAATGACTGCAGTTCTTGTATAGATGATGTTGCACATACATAGATCTCAACCTGTTAGCATGGGACAGTATGGTCCAAGCAATAACAAATGTTGGTACACAGGAACAACTACAGGGAACTGTTTTACATAGTGTGCTCATATATTACTGCCAGGGTGTTCTGTAAATGGATTCGCCAATAAATTGCATTCCAAGTAATGTCATGTATCTGATAATCAACATCCAGTCATACGGGCACTAGTCACTACATTCTTTAAAAGCATGACAGTTGAGAGGTATGTTGGTGTACACTAAGAAAACTAGACAGCTGGTTATTTGTCAGTGCTGTCATGGGATTAGAACCCACAAGCAGTGACTGCAGGGGTTATGTGCACTTTATCTCAGTATCATGAATTCTTAAAACACTATTCATCTTTACGACTTTTATTGCAACAATTTGTGTGAAACCCTACATTTACACACATGCATAAATGTGTGTGGTATCACACTGGAAATCAAATGCAGTGAACACATGAATAATGAAAACTTTAGTTGAATACAATAGTTATCAAAGTGCAATACTATTTTAAACTTTATTGATAATGTTCCTTTAAATCTGGCATTTAGTCACATAGATAGCAGTCCAGAACTTCAGTTACCTTATCAATATACTGTGCTCATTGCCTGGGTGGAATATACAGCATCATTTCAGACAGAATGAACAGAACACAGGCTTGAACCATACTCTGGTTATTGCACTACATGCATTTCAGACATTTGTGGCTACATTCTTTATTCATTAACATTTAACAGTTGACTGGTGTCAGATTAGAACATACATGCAGTGATTACAGGAATAATTAGCACTTATTTGAAAAGATTACTTATCAAAGCACACTCCTGAGTTAAACTGTAATGAAAATGTTCCCTAATATCTGCCGTTTAGACACATGGATTGCACTCCAGGACTTCAGTAACCTTACCCATATACCATGTTCATTCCTGGGTGGAATATACAGCATTATGTCAGACAAAATGAGCAGAACACAGGCTTGAGCCTTATTCTGGGTAATGCACTACATTTATTTCAGACAGTTTTTGCTGCATTCTTTATTCATTTACCTTTCACATTGACTTTTGTCAGATTAAAACATACATGCAGTTAATACATTAATAGTGAACATTTTTTATTTGAAAACATTACATATCAAAGCACCATCACCCTTTAGATTGTATTGATTAATGTTGCTTCAAGTCTGGCATACAGACCATGGATAGTTGTGAAAGACATCTAATGGATAACCCATATATGCTGTCCATTAACTGAATGCAACCTACAGCATATTTCAGACAATGGGCAGACCAGAACAGTGACACTTAATATTGGTATGTCACAACATTAACTGATGTTTGGAAGCTATACTACACAGTAGTACTTGTTTACCTGATTTAACTTGCTCTACCATTTCAGATAGGCAGTGACACATTACTAAACATGTTATTTGTCCTAGGTATGTCATGCTTGACTGTTGAGACTGCAAACTCTGTAACTAATTTATTATAAGATTACATTATGCATTACATTATTACTTTGATGTTTCCCTACTTACCACACTCTCGCCTCATCCTGGCCAGGCTCTCTGCATGGGAATGGACATTGTGAGCCCTCTCATTTGCAGCTGTTGAAAGAGAAGCAAAAAAATATGCATACCAGTTTTGCACAGATTCAACTTGTGTATTTCTAAAGTACTGGCAAACATACTTACATATCTGTGGGGTCTGCCCAGCCCAAGCTTCTTTGGACCCAGTTGTCCAGGGTTCCCCTGTTTCTATGCTTCATGTCATTGTAGTGGTGATGACACTGCTCATCAGTGTGGGGGATAACAGTAGCACTGGGAGTTCCCCTAGCTAACCAATCTCAGGCCTCAGACTTAGATTCTGAACCTTGGTAATTGCCCTGCAAAAGCTGGGGGTCATAGCTTTTTACCAGGAGTTTCACAAACACTTTGGACTCCTGCACACCCCACCCCTGGCACCCAAAAGTGTGCTCCCTCTTCAATACTACCAGGCATATCAACAGCCAAGTGAAGACTCCAATGAATGGGGTGAAATTATTGCCTACTGGACTATATACAGGCTACATTGCTGCCCTTACACATCATATGGTAACTTTCAAAAAAGCGCTGCATCACTTAGCTTCATGTAAACTCGCACATACCATTTCAGTGAAGCTGAGCATCATGCAAACTTGAACAAGGCATGCTTAAGCATAGCTTAGCAAAGTGCAATCATTGTAGACCATTGACCATGTTTAAGCAGTGCATAGCATTGTGCAGCTTTTCTAAATGTAACATTTTTTTTTAATTTTAAATTAAACTGATGTTTCAGTCACCCGACACATTTTGTAAAACATATGACTGGTCAGGACTTGAATCCAGGACCTACTACACTGTAGATCATGACTCAACCTATCTAGCTACTTGAATAGTACAAGGAAGCAGTATTTCTTCAGATATACTACTAAGATGCCTGTTAGCATTGTGCAGCAAAGCTGCATGGGTTTGCATGTTGCTAAGCACAACACAACTACAACAATTAAATACATCCAGTTTCTATTTTTAGATGTCTGATGCTAAGCACCACTCCACTCTGCACAAACAGGGACAGACCAAAAAATAAAATAAAAAAATAAAAAACAACATTACAATTGTTTTCATCTGGTTTCTGTTTTTAGATATATAGCAGATGTCAGGTGCATATGTATAAGCGCAGCTCAGCATTGCTAAGCACCATGTCGCACAGCACAAACAAAACATAAAAAAAAAAAATAAAATAAAATAAAATACTGTTCTGTGCATACCACCAGTCCAGACATCTTCTGGACAGTCCTCAAGTACGGGAAGACCTCTACACTACGGCTTGCATGGATTCAGTATCCATATTATTGTCATCTCCCTTGGCACCGCACCATAATTAATATGTATGTCGTTCTGCCAGTGAGAAACTCTGGCCATGTACACAGATACATTCTGTGTAGGCGCTACACGGAGCCTACATGGATTTTTTTTGAATCCTTGGAGTTGTATTTTTAAAAATTTGCATCCTGCCACATTGTGGAGCCAGCTGTCTCTCAGTTATGCCAAAACTCATGACAAGTCAATCATTGTGGGTATGCCCAAAATTGTAATGGGGTATTACCCTACACAGTAAGTGATAAATTTAAGCATGGGGAAAGGAAGCTAAATATTGTCATGCCATTACAGTATTGAAAGATGCTTATTAAGGATTGGAAAGATAGAAACAGAAGAGAAAGAAAATGGACTTCTGTTCTACCATAGTACTTGAGGGCAACTAATAACAAATGGCAATTGGTACAGCAAAATATTCTGAGATGATGTATATGAATTAGCAAACATCTGCAATATGCAAACATTTGAAATACACGTGCATAACCATATATACCAGCACTACCAGGCTACAACTCATACCATACATTTCAGCCACAGAACCCAGACAGAAATACAAAAGGCGGGGGGTGGGTATCCATATTTATCAAATATGCCTACACCTCCAGGTTAGTGTGCACAGCATAATGCTTCAGAGATCATCCACGTGCAACAAACAATGGGCAAAACTGCAATTCAAATTGTAGCTTGCTACAGATCACCCAGTATGTTCCAGGACCACCATTCCACATTTCTGAAAACACTGGGGAATATAAAGGTCCTACCAAACACCCTAATATTGGGTGATTTCAACTACTCAAACATTAACTGGGAGAACTACACAAGTACTAACTCCCTTGCCCAACATTTCCTAGAATTTATAAACTCAAACACCCTGGATCAACTGGTCACAACCAGCAGTGACAACATATTGGATCTGGTCATCACCAACATGGGTGAACAGTGTTCCACACTGGAGTTCAACCCCTCACTGGTTAGATCTGACCATAAACAAATCACTTTGGATATCCACATTCCACCCTCCCACCCACCCCCAGACAAGGAAACCACCATGAAAAACTTTTCAAAAGCAAACTTCACGTTACTTAAGACTGAGGTGGAACGTTTCAAAGCCCCCCATGCTAAAGGATAAGGCTGTCTAAGCTGCAAAATCCTTTACTAATGCATTCTACAGGCACCTACAAGAATGCATGGATCATGCTATACCAAACAAAACCAAGACTCACTCCTCCAAGAAAAGGAAACCAGTCTGGTTGACCCCTGCCATAAACAAGCTATACAATAGAAGGAGGAAACTAGTACAGAAAGGAGTAAAATCCCAAGGAGGGAAGACACCCCTGATCAGTAGCAGCAAGAAACTACTATCCCTCATAAAACTGTCCAAGGCTAGCTTCGAAAGAAAAATTGCCAAGGACTCCAAAGATAACCACAAGGCATTTTTTAGTTATGTCAAGAATCTAAGTGGCAGTACTCAGATCTGCTCGGAGTTAATGCAGAATGGCACAAAATACACTGACCCAACCGATATTGCCAACATCCTGGCAGACAGGTTCAGTGCAAACTTCACCCCGCTCTCACCCCCAAAAGGGCTCATAACCATACCAGAAGAATGTAGAGCCCCTGAAATCACAGGCATTCAGGTTAAAACAGCCCTCTCCAAACCAAAAACACAGCATCAATGGGACTAGATGATGTCCCAGGCTGCGTCCTACATGAGCTCACCTAAACACACTGTTCAAACTCAGCCTCTCCACAGGCTACATACCCATAGAGGGGTGCACAGCAACGGTTATTGTGCTCCATAAAGGTGGAGCCACAACGGACCCTGGGAACTATCACCCTATAAGCCTGACTAGCTTGGTCTGCAAGGCCATGAAGCGCATCATCATGGAACTCATTAACAGAGACATTGAGAACCTCCAAACACTGGACCCTATCCAGTTCGGCTTTGTTAAGGGCTGATCATGCCTCCTAAACCTGGTGGACTTCTTTGAGACAGTTACCAAGGCTATAGATGAGGGAAAGGTGGCACACACAGCATACCTAGACCTCGCAAAGGCCTTTAACACCATTCCCCATTCTGGTATTATAGATAAGCTCACCAGCCTGAACATAAACCCCTATGTCACAAGATGGGTTGCCAATTAGCTCACGGACAGAACCCACATGGTGAGAGTTGCGGGAGCTAGGTCTGACTCTAAACCAGTTACAAGTTGCATTCCCCAGGGCTCAGTCCTAGGACCCCTCCTGCTCAGCATATACTTCTCAGAGGTACAGGCAAGCACAGGAGGACTATAGCTGACCAAATTCACAGACAACTGCAAACTGGGGGCTATAATTGACTCTCTGGCTGACACAGACATCCTTCAAATGGGTCTCATTGAGATGGATACCTGCTGTCAAAATCATGGCCTCAAGCTAAATGCCAAAAAGTGCATAGTCATCCCCTTTGGAAAAAACAAAGTACACACAAACTACCACATAGGTGGTAGCCCCCTAAATATGGAAAATGTAATAAGGGATCTGGGGACCCAAGTAGGGAGTAATCTCTCCTTTGACAATCACATTGCCAAAGTGGTTAGAAAATCCTTCTCTGTGACCCATCTAATCACAAAAGGGTTTGCATCCAGATCAAAAGAGGTCATTGTGCCCCTCTACTCATCACTCATCAGACCCATCATAGAGTACAATGCCCCATTTGGGATGTACCTTACAAGACACCTGCAATAGCTGGAAAGACCACAGAAGTACCTCACCAAGAGGATCACTGGCCTTAAACAGATGCCCTATGCAGCTCGACTGAAGAAACTCCAGCTGTACTCAGTTGCATACCACCTACTCAGAGGTGATCTCTGCCTGACATACAAGGCCATGTCGAACCCAGAATTGATGGACATGCTCCAGCTAAATAAAACCTTATCCCCTTGAGCCACACACTCTAGGGATCTAAACCTCACCACAACATTAAATAGGATGTGCTGGAGGGATAGAGTCCTGTCCCAAAGACTTCCCGTGGTTTGGAACAAGATTCCAGTCTACATTAGGCAGAGCTCCTCATTAACACTCTTCAAGAGAAACCTTGACGAGTGGATGGGAAACAGAAAGTTTACCCAGGAGATCACTTCAGTGGCTCTGCTGGACAAAAGCACAGGGAACTAATCTAAGGGGGCGGCGAAAGCCAACACATTCTGGCTAGGCTTATAAATGCCTTCAGGCAGATAGCCTAGTACCTACCTATGAACCTATACATACAAACATAGACAGACATGTACACATATTGTCCATAAATGTATATGTGGATGGATGTATACATGCACACGTACACACATGCCCCAAACACACACACACACACACACACACACACACACACACACACACACACACACACACACACACACACACACACAAACAAAAAATACTGTACTCCTCCTTCTTTATAGCATTGGCTATAGGAATCTGCCACGTGAAGTGCATAAAAAGCAAAATAAGAAGCGAAATATGAGCACTTCAGCCAAAAAAGCATTGCAAGCAGATTATTCATCTGTAAAACAACTCTTGAAAACATACACCTTATTATTCACAGTAAGGAAAAAAGCAGTTTCCCTAATGACCCTAATGAGAAAATCCTTATTTCTGCCAGTATTTACAGTGGAACATTTTTCTTCTTTGAGAACTATAATTTGGCACATAATAAATTAAGCTCTATAGTTTGAAACGTTTATGAAATATATAGTTTAAATATTTCTTTCTTGGTTATATATCACATCCATCTTTCAGAAATATTTTAAATTTGGCTTAGAAGATAAAGTACAGTGAAATAAATTGCAATTTCTGTAACCATTATATAAATATTCAAATTTTCTATATTGATTCAAACCACTCGAAAAATGGAATAAAACAATCATACTTTGTTTAAAGGTTTATGCAGATACCATATGTCCTAAAGTTTAATTTTGGATACATTTGCAAACTAATACCATCTTCTTTTCTGCTAAGTTGCACCTAAACTCCATATGTGCAGAGAAAAACTGAGAAAAACTGTTTTCATCTTCTTGCTCAGCTGGATGTTACTGTTTCTCCACATGGAAAATGTGTACCTTAAAAATGCATATTCACATGGCCTAAACTGGTCTGAATTTTTCATGGATATTCTTAATATGTACCATATTTTTTCTCCCTTCTCCCTAAAATACATGATTCTGTAGAAGAGATGTAAGAATCACAATCAATACCCAATGCTAAGCAGTATTCTTGAGAAAATGCAAATCTTATTTTGCTTCCTAATGTCAATAATTAAAAAGTACTGCTGGTGTGTAGTTTCTGTTTCTGTTTATTTCTGGCCTTTTTGGTTTCATGATATGAGAGAGTGATAATTACAATATAACCACAACCACCACCACCATACTGCTCAAAATAACGCTCAATGCAAACCTAAAAGACTGCAAGTCATAGTAGTATATAATGAGTATCATAGCAGTATATAATGAATATAATGACCTCAGAAAACCAACACCAGAATTAGTGCCTTTGGCCTATACTACATCTGTCATGCTGACACTTCTGAAAAGGATGTACACGTTGGTAGGTAATGCCATGTGACTCATTAAGCATGCTACAGAATTAAAGGTATGTGCTCCTATTTCATGATAGATAGATAGATAGATAGATAGATAGATAGATAGATAGATAGATAGATAGATAGATAGATAGATAGATAGATAGATAGATAGATAGATAGATAGATAGATAGATAGATAGATAGTTGTTTTGCCACAGATGACCTGCACATGTCGCCCCTGGGATTCCAGGCATTATAGGGGCAGCTCTTGCTGCCCCTATAATGCCTTTTTTAGGCAAGGTTCAAATAACAAATTCACCACCGTAACAGGAGCAGGCAAGCAAAAACTGAGGGTAATGCTACTCAATGCTAGAAGTCTAAATCTCGAAATGCACTCACTCGAGGCACTCCTTAAAATAGAGAACATCAATATCTGTGCAGTGACTGAGACCTGGTTCAAGGCTCCAGAGAGCACCCCTGCACAACCAGGCTATAACTTATACCACACTTTTCGACCATGTAACCTGGACCGAAACACCAAAGGCGGACGTGTCCATATTCATTAAGGATATCCACACTTCCAGGCTAGTTGCTCAGCATAATGCATCCGAGGTTATCCAAGTGCAACTAACTCTGGGCAAAACTGCAATCCAAATTGTAGTTTGCTACAGATCTCCCACCATGCCTCAGGATTCCCACTCCTCTTTTCTTGATGTACTGGAAAATATTAGGGTTCAACCAAACACCCTAATAATGGGTGACTTCAACTACCCCACCATTAACTGGGAAAACTACTTGTGTACCAACTCCTTAGCTCAACACTTTCTGGAATTCATAAACTCCAATGCCCTGGATCAACTTATCCACACCCCCACCAGGGGCAACAATATCCTAGACCTAGTCATTACCAACATGAGTGACTGGTGTTCCACACCTGAAGTCAACTCCTTGCTGGTCCGATCCGACCATAAGCTAATCACCCTTGATATCCACATCCTGCCCCCACCCCCCATTAAGGAAACCACTGTAAACATTTACTCCAAAGCCAACTTCATGCTTCTTAAGACAGAACTGGTGAACTTCATGAAACCCATGCAGATAGATAATACAGTTACAACTGCTGAATCCTACACAAATGCACTCTATAAGCACTTACACTAGTGCATGGATCGTGCTATCCCAAACAGAACCAAGACACTATCCTCCAAAAAAAGGAAGCCAATCTGGTGGTCCTCTGCCATAAACAAAGTGTACAACAGAAGGAAGAAACTGTTGCAAAAGAGAGTAAAATCCCATGAGTGGAGGAGCTCCCTGGTCAGCCTCAGTAAGAAGCTGAGATCCCTTATTAGATCCTTCAAAGCTAGCTACAAAAACAAAATTGCCACTAATTCTAAGGACAACCACAAAGCATTCTATAGCTATGTCAAGAATCTCGATGGCAACACCCAGATCTGCTGTGAGTTACAGCACAATGGCACGAAAATTACAGAACCAACTGATATTGCCAACATCCTGGCAGATAGGTTTAGTGCTAACTTTACCCCCCCCCCCCCATTAGCACTCTTCAAGTAAAATCTTTATGATTGGATGGGAAATAGGAAATTCACTCCGGGGATCACTGCTGTGGCTCTGCTCGACAGTGGCACAGGAAAATAATTTTCTTGGGTGGCAAAAGCCAGGGTACCTTTTTGGCTGGGCTTGTATAGGCCCCAGGGCCGGTAGCCTAGTACCTACCTATGAACCTATGATATGAAATTTGCCTCTGAATCTCTTATCCTGCATGGTTTCATTATCTGCTTAAAATATATGGTAACAGTAAAACTGAATTTCTGAATTAAAGATTAGATCAAGATCTGGTCTGTCTGAATAACACAAGTGTGTTTCCCTGTCTGCTTTTCTGCCTTATACTGTTAAGCCATATTTCAATCCAAATATTAGTGCAAGTATGTAACTATTTAAAAAGATTATTTTATCATTATAATCATAGTGCTTCAGTTTGGAGAACTGCTTCTAGTTTAATGATTAACCATACCACTATTTACTGAATTTGTATACACCATTCTAAATGATTGTGTGTGTGTGTGTGTGTGTGTGTGTGTGTGTGTGTGTGTGTGTGTGTGTGTGTGTGTGTGTGTGTGTGTGTGTGTGTGTGTGTGTGTGTGTGTGTGTGTACATATGTGTGCATTTTTAGAGTCACGGTTGTGCTACAAGAAAATAGATGTCCTTTGTGTATCATGAAAAGTTTAGCCAAAATGTAAAGGCATGCTGTTTCATTTAACTGATACCACACCATATATTTGAGTTTTATATCTTATAGATTACCTTAGTATGATAAAGACATTAGGCTCTTCTACTTGAAGCATATGGAAAACATTTTAATGGTCTTCAAGGGGTTAGCATGCAATCCATTGCATGTAATATTGAACTATCTGGTTTAAGGCATTTCAGACCAGAGGATGAGTTTATACACCATTCACCCCACTGAAAGGTGGATCATAGATGAAACTTGCAGTATACAATATACTGGTAGTATTATCCTGAAAGGTACCCAATTTCGCAGTACAAGGTAGTAAGCAAGACAGAGGTCATTAGGCTATTCCTACTTCAATAATAGTTAAAAACCAAAATAAAAATCTAGCAAGACTAGACTTTCCACTGTATGATTTCTTAAACCTCTTGTATTAGAGGCAACATGGGATGCATGCAAATGACCCTTTAAGACATCAGAAGTTTCAGCTATATGGCAATTCTGAATGTCCATGACTTTTTTTAAGTCTTTTTATGGTCAAATTCTGGCCAAAAACCCAAACCCCTTTAGCTGTGGACATCTATGTTTCAGCCGTTAGAGTGTCAGGCATTAATTCTTTATTTCCTTTCAGAAGCCATGCACATCTGCAGCCTCCACACCCATGAGTCAACACACTGCTAATCCATTTCTGCATACTTTGCTTCTGCCCATTTATCAAAGTGACAGTGTCTTCACCAATCAGTCCTACTAGATGGATATGGGGTAAAGGTATTTGACGGACCTATGACCAAACCCCTTCCTACAAATGAAATTTAAAATCACCCATTGCTTATTTCTGAATGGATAATGTAGTGTGTGTGTGTGTGTGTGTGTGTGTGTGTGTGTGTGTGTGTGTGTGTGTGTGTGTGTATGCTGAGAGGGGGGTGGGTTTTGTCTGTGTGTGTCTACATTAGGCAGACAGATAGTTGTAACATTTCTACATTGCCTATCTTTACCTCATTGCTTTAGAAAACTACAATAACTATCCAAGGAAATACCAGATGTACTAATGAGTTGCTCATTCTTTTTTTCAAAAATAAGAGTAGTTATGTGGCAGTTTAGAAACATATGTAATTCATGAATTCATAGTGTTACATTGGTATGGCTTTGTGAGACTGGCTAAAATATAGTCGATGAAATGTACTGTTTGGTAACAAATTCTGGGGTAAATGCACTGTGCAACTCCACTAGCACACCATCATGCTCAGGGTGTTTGATGTGATGCACTGTTGAAAACCCCTGATTGGTTCAGTTGTATTTATTTGTGTTTTCAATTCTGAATGAATGAGACCACCACTTTATGAAACAACTCTGTAATAAGAATCTCATTGGTAAGGTGAACTGGTTTATGACACATTTCGGTTATAACAGGTACAACTGATCCTGTAATTTGTATACACCATATAAAGTTGCCACAGGTATATATTTTAATGTGGATATTATGTCACTATTTCTGATTTTCGTGAGGACACACACAAATAAATTGCTTTGTGTAGTCCATCCCTGATGAAATTCACATCTTAGATTAAGTCTTGTTCGAATAAACAGAGTGTCAGCTATTACAGAAGAGAAATAAATAAATAAATCGTATGTCTTTCATACTGGTACAGTGCAGTTAGCTACCCTCATTAAATCTCAACCAGGCTTACACACTTTGACATAAAATAAGCATCCTAGTTAAATAAAAACAACAAAAAATAAAAGAATACACTGTACTAATGACTAAAGTATTTTAAGGTCTTTTTTCCACTGAACGAATAGAAAAACACCAGATATTACATAAGATCAGTGAGGCTTTATTTTGTTGAAAAATTAAATAAACCAAACTTATATAAGACATTTTATGACTGGTAGAAGTAATTAAACTCTGGTTATACATCTTATAACTGCAACTGAAGCAGATTAGAAGTGGCACAGGGTGTCCTCATCTAAGTTTGTTTTCTAGGAGACAGTTGCAATAATAGTTTGCACTGTGGTGTTATGGTTAACAATGTCTGGTGTACGGTCATAAAACACAGAAAATTGCACTACATGTAAAAACATAAAATGCGCTGTTTAACAGCATGATTATAGTACACAGTTTCTCCATGGCTACATCCACAAACAATGCTGTTATAAAGCTCCCATTATATTAATTTTATAGAAGTTCTTTGTGGAGACAAAAAAGGGAAACATAGTTGGTGAAGTCAAAGTCAATGACTATAAAAGTATGAATGAATCCAATATACATATCTCATATATTTTAGTAGCAAATTACTCAGCAGTGTTCTTTAATACTGTAATGATAAATGAAACACAGTTTATAAAATTAGCCCCCCCCCAAGGCACCAGAAACCATGTATCAAGAGCAGAAAAGAGAAATGCTACATACAGACGTACCAAACACAACATCCTAAATTTAAATACATTCATTTTGCATCACCCTTCATCTCTTAATGTGTGTACACTACCTGCACTACCACAATTTATAAATGTATCACCTCCAAGCTCATACAAAATGAAAATTTTAAAAAAAGTCTCTGAGACTTATAGCCTCATGGAACCCTTTAGAGCACTTGCAATAAAACAAACTTTGATGTACTAGCGAGTGATGCCATAATATAGAGATCTGATAGCTACAATCAAATGAGTGTCAACAAAGCAACTGTGAACAAACTTCACAGAATGTGTTCATTGTTATGCCGCTAGCCATAAAAAGTTGAAGAGAGATGCCTGTCATGACTATTCCTTATATTACACAAATTAATATCAAGGAAAAAAGCAAACTCTGTTGAACTGTATGGATAAAGTGTAAATTAAAGTCCAGATGACCCAAGATTAATAAATCGCTCAGGTATCGGCTTGATATGGTATGGTAGGAACAGAGAAATGATAAGTCATAATCCTACTTAATTCCCTTCATAGGAAGAGGAGGTATAGTCACCTAATCACTACTCATGTGGAAACATGGCTATGCATCACCAGGACCCAATTGCACTGCCCCTTGTGCAACAATAAACATGCATGAGGAGTGGCAGGGTTTAATGTAACAACCCAAATCTTCATCACAGATGAATGCTCTACTCCTCTTATGCTAGACCATTCATACTAAATACAAACCTGCCATAATGTTGTTGTCTAGGGAAATGAATAGGCCAATAGTGTCACTGCAAAAACTCAATACTGAAAGATGAGGATTGCAGGAAAAAAGTAATGTAAATAATAGGTGTTATCTTGTTTTGGGAATGTGAAGTCTTTTTCTGAAGAAGTTCAGCAGAAACATTGTTAAATACTCCAACTCGTAATGGTGTTTATTATGTGTTAACCACTATGTACCAGTTTTGCTTAAGGAATAACTTACACTGAGTGGTAAAATTTTTAATTTGTTAATCTGTGCAGTATGTATTTGATTTCAACAACCCAAAAGTCAAACTCATTTTTAATGCCATCACTAGCACTGCCTCTCATGTTATTCTCAGTTTCGCAATTATCGATTCTATACAAAGCCTGCCTTATTTTCTTATGACACACAACAGATTGTGTAGAACCCATTACAAATTTCACAAATCTGACTGTCAAACATTTCTATTTTTGATTACTGTGGTCACTAAATTAATGTATTCCTGATTTCCATCCAGAATATATTACAGGCTCTTAGCGCAAGTAGTTTTGTTTCACCAAAACTAAAATTTAAAGTCCCACATTGAAGCAAAAATATTCTGTATTTCATGCCAAATGGCACACCAGAAAGTTAGTTTTCATCACCACCCAAACATTTATCTTTTCACTGCCATTCTGATCCATCTGTGACCCCTTTGTTATCCTCTACTAGCCAGCTATGGCCTAATGCCAATGGCTGTTGAAATTAACTTATTGTATGCCACCATTACATGTGGTGGATGTCCTACTACCATTCACTTTGACAATTAGACATGGCACTGTCATTGCTCTTCATGTTATACTAGGCCATTGATGTTTAGCACCACAAATATTGCACAGCTATAGTGTCTATATACTGTAGTTCCTGTGTTGTCCATTACCTTACTTGGATAGAAGGAAGTTTCTTTGCTCACCAGTGGGAGTGGGGAGCCTTGAGCAGCCTACCTGTCCTTGGGGGAAGTGACCTCAGCACAAGAAGCTGTAGTAATTGGTTGTTTGGGACCATTTCCAGCTCTTTTGTAGTTCATTGTTTAAAATCCACTTATTTTCTGGCTATACTGCTCAGACAAGCTCCACGTGGGTTTACAGAGTGGTCCTAGCAGCAGGGAACTCAGAAAAGTGACTACCTTCTGGATTTAAGTATCTTTGCTTTTTTCACTTGAAATAGCTTCTGTAGCTTACCTTGAACTAGCCTGAACTGTTTTTTAACTGATTGCTGCATTATTTTAAAATCTGCACTTAAAGTTACATTTTAGTCGAATTTGATTGAAAGTTTGCTTGTTTGTTTGTTTAATTTAACTGTGGAGGCTGCCCACTAAAGTGTGCTAGCCTGTGTAACTAATTTATCACTGTTTCTGCATTTTCTGTGTGTTTCTACCAAAAACAAAAACAAAAAATAATCCTTGTTTTCTGCCTTCCTCGACTAGTTTAGACCAGTTTACAGGCATTGCTGTATTCTGGGCTGTGGTGTAGTTCCTGTGTTGTCCATTACCTTACTTGGATAGAAGAAAGTTTCTTTGCTCACCAGTGGGAGTGGGGATCCTTGAGCAGCCTACCTGTCCTTGGGGGAAGTGACCTCAGCACAAGAAGCTGTAGTAATTGGTTGTTTGGGACCATTTCCAGCTCTTTTGTAGTTCACTGTTTAAAATCCGCGTTTGCACAGCTTTGCGCGGTTGTGCGTATAGTGCAGCGCCGGTTAAACAAGGTTAAACATTTTCTGGCTCCGCCAAGTCTGTTCTTCAAATTTTCCCTTAAGGAAGCTCTACTCTTAGTATAACCAGACTACTCACTGTATTATAAGCTTAGCACTTGTTCTCAATACTTCTTTACTAAGTAAGCACTCTCGTACTAAGTAAAGCACTACATCTACTTACCACCCCTGTGAATACCCACTTCCCTTAAAGGTATACCACTCCCTTATACTGTTCTAGCATGTCAAGTGGTAGATTACTGGCGTCGTCTCCAGTTCAGCTGGTCAATATGGGCATCTTGAGACAATGCTACAATTGTCTCATGTACACAGACAACCCTCTCCTCCTCCCAACAAACACAAATACATGTGAGAGAAGCAACTATATAGCCAAACTGGAGGCTGAACTCTCTCAACTCAGGACTGGCATGACCAGACAGGAGGAGATGGCAACCACACACACAACAATCCCAGTCCCACATAGACCTACCACAACTGCAAACCAAATACATAAAAACACAAAGACATACTCGGAGGCTCTAATAAAAAACTTACCAAAACAACAGAGGCTCTCAAAGCAGACATCCAAAAATCCACCACCTCAAAACAAAACACATGCAACACATACTTCAATAAATCAGTGTGTCAACCAATCGCAGCCCTTAAGGCCAAACACCTTGCCTGATACACTAGTAATAGGTGACTCCATAGTCAGACACACTGATGTCCCACTGACCAGGCTGAACAAGGAGAAGGTGACTGTGAGCTGTCTATCGGGAGCTAGGATCTGCCACATAACACACGCACACAGGTCACTCCAAAGCAAGTACAACTATGACTCCGTCATTGTCCATGCTGGTGTGAATGAACTGAGATGTACCTCCCTGGACTACATGAAAAGAGACATAGAGGAGCTCTCCGATTATGTAGCCCAGGCTGGTATGACCCTGACCCTGAGCAGCATCTTGCCCTCACCAAGAATGATACCACAATACAAAGACAAGATGATCAGCTTTAACAATTGGCTCAAGTACTGGTGTCATTCTAAGGGGATCCAGTGTCTGTCTGCCTGGGATGATATGTTGGACAAGCCACGCTGCTTCGCAAGGGATGGCTTACTCCTGTCACCACTGGGCTTCCGGATATTGGCTAAGGCTCTTGCCACCCTCATAGTGCCTTTTTTAGGCAAAGCTCAAAAGACAAACCCACCTCCTTAGAAAACAAAATGGAAAAAACTAAGGGTAATGCTGCTCAACGCCAGAAGTCTAAATCTCAAGATGCAGGCACTTGATGCACTCCTCAGCATGGAGAACATCGGCGTCTGTGCAGTAACTGAAACCTGGTTCAAGGCTCCTGAGAGCACCCCAGCTACCAGGCTATACCTCGTATCATGCTTTTCGCCCCAAAACCCAGGCGAACCACAAAGGAGGGAGGGTCCATATTCATAAAGGACACCCACACCTCCAGGTTAGTAGCAACACATGAAGCATCAGAGACCATACAGGTGCAACTAACCATAGGAAAAACTGCTATACAACTGGTAGTATGTTACAGACCACCCTCCCAATCTCAAGAACCCCACTCAGCCTTCCTGAAGACATTGGAGGATATGAATGTATCACAAAATACCATCATACTGGGCGACTTCAACTACCCAAACATAGATTGGGTACATTATTCTAGCCCTAATACCCTAGCCCAAAGGTTCCTGGAATTCATAAATTCAAATGCACTGGAACAACTAGTCACCTCTCCCACTAGGGAGATAATATACTAGACCTGATCATCACAAA
Source organism: Protopterus annectens (assembly GCF_019279795.1). Classification (NCBI taxonomy): domain Eukaryota; kingdom Metazoa; phylum Chordata; order Ceratodontiformes; family Protopteridae; genus Protopterus; species Protopterus annectens. Next base: position 1,370,863,553 of record NC_056733.1, read on the forward strand.
CATGGGGACAAAATGCTCCACACCGAAGTATACCCCTCACTAGTGAGATCTGACCACAAACTAATCACCCTGGATATACATATCCCACCTCCACCCCCAGCACAAAAGGCCACAGTGAAAAACTTCTCAAAAGCAGACTTCACTCTTCTTAAGACTGAGATGGTATCCTTTAAGCCCACTGTGCCAGTGTATACCACATCCCACAATGCCGAATCCTTCACAAATGCTTTCCATGGACATCTCCAAGAATGCATGGATCATGCAATCCCAAACAAATCCAAGTCCCTCTCCACCAAATGTAAGTGTCCTGTCTGGTGGACCTCAGCCATAAACAAATTGTATAACAAAAGAAGGAAGCTACTGCACGTCAGAGCGATATCCCATGAAGGGAAGACATCTCTGATCAACATTAGCAGAAAACTACGTTCTCTCATAAAAACATCCAAGGCAAACTTTGAGAGAAAAATCGCTAAGGACACTAAAGATAACCACAAAGCCTTCTTCAGCTATGTTAGAAACCTGGGCGGAAATCCTCAGATATGCTCAGAGTTGGTTCACAACAACAAAAAATACACTGAACCCACAGATATTGCTAACATTCTGGCTGACAGGTTCAGTGCAAATTTCTCCCCTCCTTCACCCCAAAAGAAGAAATACTTATCCCAGCTGAATGTAATCTCCCTGTCATCTCAGATGTCCAAGTGAGAACCGCCCTAAACAAAGCAAAAAACACAGCATCAATGGGATCTGACGGTATCCCGGTGCGTGTTACGTGAACTCAAGAGGAGCTAAACCCACACATAAAAATGCTATTTAACCTTAGCCTTACTTCGGGATATGTACCTGAACACTGGCGTACAGCAACAGTGGTCCCACTCCACAAATGGGGTGCCTCTACAGACCCTGGAAACTACCGCCCCATAAGCTTGACTAGCCTGGTCTGCAAAGCTATGGAAAGAATCATTATGGAACTCATAAACGGAGACATAGAGGACCTACAGACGCTTGACCCCACCCAGTTCGGCTTTGTAAAGGGCAGATCCTGCCTTTTAAACCTGGTTGACTTTTTCAAAACAGTCACTAGAGCCATTGATGAGGGCAAAGCAGTCCATACAGCATACCTGGACTTGTCTAAGGCCTTCGACACAATACCCCACTCAGGCATCATAGATAAGCTAAACAGCTTAAAAGTAAACCCTTATGTCACTAGATGGGTTGCAAACTGGCTGAAGGACAGAACCCATAAAGTTAAAATCGCTGGAGCAATGTCAGACTCAAAGCCAGTCACAAGTGGTGTCCCACAGGTATCTGTCCTGGGACCCCTCTTGTTCGGCATTTATTTCTCAGATGTTAAAGCAAACATGGGAGGGCTGTGGCTGACAACGTTCGCAGATGACTGCAAACTAGGTGCCATAGTCGATACACCAGCAGATACTCACATCCTACAAAAAGGCCTCACTGAAACGGACAACTGGTGCCGTAGTCACGGCCTTAAACTAAATGCCAAAAATGTATAGTTATCCCTTTGGAAAAACAAAGTACCCACAAATTATCACATAGACAGCAACCCACTGAGTACGGAAAAAGTAATCAGAGACCTAGGGACCCAAGTAGACAGCGACCTCTCATTTGACACCCACGTTGCCAAAGTGGTTAGAAAAACATTCTACCTTGCACACCTCATCATGAAGGGTTTCACATCCAGATCCAAGGATGTCATTGTACCCCTATATTCCTCCCTCATCAGACCCATGATTGAGTACAATGCCCCATTTGGTATGTACCTCACCCGGCACTTGCAACAGCTGGAGAGACCACAAAAGTACCTCACCAAAAGGATCAAGGGTCTCCAACATATGTCTTATTCTGCCAGACTAAAGAAACTTCAGCTCTATTCAGTAGCATACCGCCTGCTCAGAGGTGATCTCTGCCTGACATACAAGGCCATGTCCAATCAGGATCTGATGGACATGCTCCACCTCAAAAAATCCATATCCATCAGGACCACAAGAGCTAAAGATTTAAACCTCGGCACAAGTATGAATAGGACATGCAGGAGGGATAGATTCATAACCCAGAGGCTTCCCATGCTTTGGAACAGGATCCCAGTTCATATTAGGCAGAGCCCCTCACTGACTCTCTTCAAGAGAAATCTTGATGAGTGGATGGGAGATCGTAAGTTTACCCCAGGGGTCACATCTGTGTCACTGCTAGACAGGGGCACAGTAAACTAATTCTATTATATAAGGGGACCTTCACTGTGTCACTACTAGACAGAGGCACAGTATTCTAGATTTATTCTGTACATTTTTGTACCATTTCATGGGGTGGCAAAAGCCACATCACTATGGCTAGGCTTACAAATGCCCCAGGGCAGATAGCCTAGTACTATACTATGAAACTATGAAACTATGTGTGACTGTCAAGCACAATACTAATATCCTATGGTTTAAGACCGAGGCAGCACCTGGCATAAAATAGGTAGTGCTTGTGATCTGAGGTTGTACCACCACCCAGAATGGACATGCCTGTGATTGTCACTCATTCCCATCTTTTAGTGATCAATGTCAACAGCATTTGAGGCACATAACTGAAACCTCATCTTTGTAGATGCAGCCATATTGTTATCCTATTTCAATATGAAACTTACTTTCACATTTCCATGCAAAAAACTTTATATATGAATGAGAAATAATTTGAAAAATACATAAAACACAGCTAAAATTTCTGTTGCAAGATATCGTGTATTTTAGACAAACAGTTGTATCTCCAATAATACACTTTCAAGAATGCCCCAGGAAATGATAAGTTCAGTAATATACAGCTTAACTTATCAAAAATCAAAATGTTTAAAATATTTTTATCCTATACTGGATCAGTAGAATGGAGGAATAAAGCCATGACTCCAACTGGATAACCCCAGCACAGTCAGTGGTTTCGGTCAAGATAGGTCCTGGCAGAGAAATGCAGGAATGAGTGGCTGTTTCTGAATTATCCATCTTGGGGAAATAGAGGTGGTATAACCACTGCACCACTGAACCCATCAGGGGTGCTGGAGTACTGATTGTAGAAACTATTGGTCCTTGTGGTTTGACCGGCACATAAGCCAGGAGAAGCTGTCTCAGGGCAATACATTCACAGATATTTAGAGCAATGTAGGCTATAACTTCCATCAGAACTATTAGGGTAAACAAGGGAGAGTTACGGCCAGTATGGGACGTCATCTCATGCAATACTGTACAATGAGCCTGTTCCTTTGTAGCTGATCGTTACTCCTGAGGGGAAAATGGGTTGATAATGCTCTAGCCTGAGACAGAAATTGAAAGGATTATCAGTCTCTCACTCTTTCCAGGAGCCAAATAGGACTGTTCTGGTACTTACCCACAGGAGGAACAACTTGTATGATTGCATCTAGGGATACTAGTCTGTTTGGTGAGATGCTACAAAACCATCAAATAGAGGAAAAAATTATAGCCGTAGAACATAAAACAAGAAGGTAAAAAAATAAAATCAAATAAAATAAGTTAGGCTAGTATTACAAAATATACTATGAGAGTTAGCTGACACCATGCACTTAACTGATTTTATTGGGTAAAAAGAACAAGCAATCGAATCTCAAACTATCCAATACAAAAAGAAACAGAAGCAACTGCTTTAGCTAAAGGTAATTATTGGTAGCTACAGGGGGAAGAGGATGACAAATATTTTGCATGGAGATATAAGGGAAGAAAAAATGTATCCATACCATCTTAGATCTAGAAGCAGTAAAACTGTATTTTCAGAATAAGAAATTAAGAAAGAATTCAGAAAAAAAGTGTTTGTAACCTTTGTGATATTTCAAAAGTTTAGTATTTTCCACAATGGTAGAAGAATATTTTAGATAGGACAAATTTGTTTCAGAAAGACATTAGAGGTTTAGAGTCTAGCATAACTCAAACAGAAGTAAAAGTGTCAGCTACTAGAATTAAAAAGAAATAAGAAAATGGGAGTAAAGATGGCTTTCCTATCTTCTTCTTCTTTCAGCTCTTCTCGTTAGGGGTCACCACAGCAGATCATCTGTTTCCATTTCTTCCTGTCCTCTGCATCTTATTATGTCACACCAACCACCTGCATGTCTTCTCTCACCACATCCATAAACCTTATCTTAAGCCTTCCTCTTTTCCTCTTACCTGACAGCTCCATCCTTAGGATCCTTTTCCCAATATACCCAGCATCCCTCCTTAGCACATGTGCAAACCAATGCAATCTCGCCTCTCTGGCTTTATCTACAAACTGTCCAACCTCAGCAGATCCTCTAATATACTGATTCCTAATTCAGTCCATCCTCATCCCACCTAGTGCAAATCTTAACATCTTTAACTCTGCCACCTCCAGCGCTGACTCCTGCCTTTTTGTCAATGCCACCATCTCGAACCCATATAAAATAGCTCGTCTCACTACCCTCCTTTAGACCTTCCTTTTCACTCTTACTGATTCCCGTCTGTCACAAATCACTCCTGACACTCTGCTCCATCCACTCCACCCTGCCTGACTCTCTTCTTCACCTCTCTTCTACACTCACCATTACTCTGAACTGTTGATCCCAAGTATTTAAACTCATCCACCTTCGCCACCTCTACTCCCTGCATCCTCACCAATCCTCTATCCTTCCTCTTATTCACACACATATATTCTGTCTTAGTCCTGCTGACCTTCATTTCTCTTCTCTTTAGACCATATCTCCACCTCTCCAAGGTCTCCACAAGCTGTTCCCTACTCTCACTACACATTCCAATGTCATCTGCAAACATCATAGTCCACAGGGACTCCTGTCTGATCTCATCTATCAACCTGTCCATCACCATTGCAAAGAAGAAATGGCTCAGAGCTGATCACTTATGTAATCTCACTTCCACTTTAAATGCATCCATCATTCCTACCACAGACCTCACCACTGTCATAGTACCCTTGTATATATAATGTATCACTCTTACATACATCTCTGCCACTCCCAACTTCCTCATACAATAAAACAACTGCTCTCCAGGCATCCTACCATATGCTTTCTCTACGTCCACAAAAACACAATGCAACTCCTTTTGACCTTCTCTATACTTGTCCATCAACACTCCCAGAGAAAACATTGCATCTGTAGTATCTGTAGTGCTCTTTCCCAGCAGGAAACCATACTGCTGCTCACTAATCATCACCTCCTTTCTTAACCTAGCTTCCACTACTCTTTCCCATAACTTCATGGTGTGACTGATCAATTTTATCCCTCTGCAGTTACTACAGCTCTGTACATCACCCTTATTCTTAAAAAATGGTACCAAAACATGCCTTCTGCACTCCACAGGCATCCTCTCACTTTCCAAGATTTCATTAAACAATCTGGTTAAAAACTCCACTGCCATCTCTCCTAAACACCCCCATGCTTCCACAGGTATGTCATCTGGACCAACAGCCTTTTCATTCTTCATCCCCTATATAGCTGTCCTTAATTCCTCCTTCTTAATCTGTTGCACTTCCTGATTCACTATACCCTCATCATCTAACCTTCTTTTTCTCTCATTCTCTTCATTCATCAGCTCCTCAAAGTGCTCCTTCCACCTGCTCAACACACTTTTCTTGCTTGTAAGTACATTTACCTCATTATCCTTTATCACAATAACCTGCTGCACATCTTTTCTAGCTCGGTCCCTCTGTCTAGCCAACTGGTACAGTTCCTTCTCTCCCTCCTTAGTGTCCAACCTTTCATACAACTCTCCATATACCTTCTTCTTTCCTTCGCCACCTCTCTCTTCACCATATGCCTCATCTCCTTATACTCCTGTCTACTTTCTTCATCTGTCTGACAATCCCACTTCTTCTTCACCCGCCTCTTTCTCTGTATGCTCTCCTGCACTTCCTCATTCCACCACCAGGTCTCCTTGTACTCCTTCCTCTGTCCACATGTCACACCAAGCATCTATCTAGCTGTCTCTTTACCAGCTCTCCTTTAGATACCCAGCTGTTCAGTAACTCTTCACTACCACCCAGTGCCTGTCTTAACTCTTCCTTGAACTCCACCTCACAATCACCCTTTTTCAATTTCCACCATTTGATTCTTGGTGCTGCACTCACACTCCTCCTCCTCTTCTTGATCGCCAACATCATCTTACAGACCACCATCCTATGTTGCCTAACTACACTTTCCCCTGCCACCACTTTACAGTTTCCGATCTCCTTCAGACTGGCCATCCTTCAAAGGATATAATCCACCTGTGTGTATCTTCCTCCACTCTTGTATGTCACCCTATGCTCCTTCCTCTTCTTAAAATATATATTCACCACAGCCATGCCTATCCTTTTCACAAAATCCACTACTATCTGACCTTCTGCATTCCTCTCCTTAATACCATACCTAGCCATCACTTCCTCATCCCCTCTACTCCCTTCACCAACATGCCCATTGAATGCTGCTCCAATAACCACTCTCTCACTCTTGGATACACTCACCACCACTTCATCTAACTCACTCCAAAAATTTTCTTTCTCATTCATTGCACACCCAGCTTGAGGAGCATATGCACTAACAACATCCATCATCACACTATCAAGTTCCAGCTTCATAAATATCACTCTATCTGACACTCTTTTCACCTCCAAAACACCTTTGGCATACTGTTCCTTCAGGATAACCCCTAACCTATTTTACATCCCATCCACACCATGATAGAACAATTTGAAGCCACCTCCAATACACCTGGCTTTACTCCCCATCCATCTTGTCTCCTGCATGCACAATATATCAACCGACTTTCTCCCATCATATTAGCTAACTCTCTTCCTATACCAGTCATACTGCCAACATTCAAAGTTCCTACTCTCACTACCACACTCCTATTCTTCCTCCTCTCTTCCTGCCTTCAGGCATGCCTTCCCCCTCTTCTACTCCTTCTCCTTTGGCCAACAGTAGCCCAGTTTCTACCAACACCCTGTTGGCTAACAGTACTGGTGGCGGTCATTGTTAACCTGGGCCACGACTGATCTAGTATGGAAATCTGTATTCTTCTTCACATATGTTATTTGACAAAAGTTTTACACTGGATGCCCTTCCAGATGTAACCCTTCCTATTTATCTGGGCTTGGGACCAGCATGAAGAATGCACCGGCTTTTGCATCCCCATTGTCTGTGTTATGATGGCTTTCCTATCCATCAACTGCATGTTGATGGAAAGTGTGAGGAAATTTGAGCACTCATAGAAAACTCATGCAAACACAGGCAGGTCATGCAGACATTGCAACAAAGTCACCACAACTGAGAAACAAACAAGAGAACCTCATGATGTGAGGTAGCAACATCATTTGATAGGGAAGATGGCTTTCCTATCATATTCCACAAATGGAGAAACTGACAGCTTTAATACTTATGGGATAAATGTTTAATATGATTACAGACAAAAAAGCTGCAAATGCAAGAAAAATACTAGAAAATATATCTTTCAAAGGACCCCCCCCCCCCATAAAAATGCTGGAGATCCAACCAACTACAGACCAATTTTTTTGCTAAATATCGATATCTAAATGCTTGCAAAAGAACTGGCTAAAAGACTATGCATGATCTTACCTCATATGGTTCAACAAAAAGAATCTGGACTTATACAAAAGCAAATATTTGTAAACATGAGGTGGTTTCCTGATAATTTGGTAATGCAATGTAAAAACTGATGGGGAGGCACAGTAACACAGTGGATGGTGTTGCCACCTCACAGCATGAGGTTCTATTGTTTGTTTCTCAGCTGTGGTGCTTTTGGTGCAAGGTCTGCATGTCCTGCCTGTGTTTGTATGGGTTATCCATGGGTGCTGTAGTTTCCTAACACTTTACAGCAACATGCAGTTGATAGATCAGAGACTCCAAATTGTCTGAAGGTGAGAATGGGTACTGTAAGATATGTAAGAAAGACCTGGCAACATATTTCTGTTTCCTGCTTTGCCTTATATACTCAGATATCATTGGCTGCCCATGTGGTTACTCTAGGGGATGACCACAAATCAAGAGGCAGAGAGAGGGAGGGGGAGAGAAAGAGAGAAGACTGCTGGCATTAGAAGTTAATATTTTATATGACATTTGATATATTCATATGAGAACTCATGTTTGTCTGAAATTCTTAAAAACAGAAACTTTAGTAACAATTTATTGTCTTTTTAAAAGTGATATACACGAACCTACAGATTTATTAATTAATAATGAGATGAAAAACAGTGAAAACATTTATAAGCCTATAAAACAATGCTCCCCATCATCACATGCATTATTTATAGCACTTAATAATGAGCTTCCTTTAAAAGTCAGCAAAAATTGACATAATGTTTCAAGGGTTATACTTTAACTACTTGAGTTTTTGAAGGCTTTGGGTTGCCCAGTCTCATAGCCAGATGCTCATTTGCCCACTCTGTCTGTATGGGCTATCACTCAAAAATAGCTCTGTCAGTTTCAGTAGTGTGCTTCTGGTTTTGTTGTTTGCAGGCAACCAGGTAAGTAGAAAAGGCTTCTGGAGTGAATGGCAGCATTTGGGTTACAGTCCACATATGAGTTTGATTCCTAGCGAATGAGTTGTAGGATTAACACTGATGACTGAGTGAGAGTTTTAGTGTTATGAAGCATAGTCTGAGATTAGAGATAGGGAGAAACTGAGAGTAATAGTATATGTTTTATGAGAATCAAATGCCTTCTTGTTTGCTTACACTCTCGGGGTGCAGTTTTCATGTTTGTCCTTAAGAATCACTGTCATATGAACAGGATCATATTTATCAATTTATAAACATTGTAGACTTTTAAAACTATATTTTAAATAATTTTTATGATAAATGAGTTTAAACACATAGAAAAGCTTATCTCCTTGTTGTAGCATAATCATTTCTGGTAGTTGATGCAGAGGGATAAGACTGTGAGCTATAATTCTTGTGGTACAGGGTTTGATTCTCTCTGCCCTAATTTGTCTACTTGTGAGACTTATATCAAGCCACTTAACTAGAGATTGCTCCCAAGTTGACCCTGTGAAGAGATTGTGTGTCCAGAAGGCCTAACTGGTTAACACATGAGTCTTATTGTTATTTCATAGGCACTTACCTGACAATGCAACAAACAGTGAAAATACTAAATAAAATGAATACATAGAGCATGCTCATACTGTCAGAAACTTTACATGTATACATATTCACGTGCTCACAGTTTTTTCATATGTATATAAACACATATAATAAAACTAAACTATTTATTATTGTCACACCATATTCTTATATTTTATCTAACAATAAAACAAGACACTATTACACAATATCTACAGATTGTATATATATATATATATATATATATATATATATATATATATATATATATATATATATAGATATATAAAAATATATATACCAACTGAAACCTCCAGCACTGTGAACTTAGCCCAGATAAGCTGAAATAAAAGACCAAAACACTCTGGAATGTACCATACCATCCTTTAATGGTAGACATGTTCCGGAACATGTCTGCCATTAAAGGATGGTATGGTACTTTCCAGAGTGTTGTGGTCTTTTATTTCAGCCTATTTGGGCTAATTTCACAGTGCTGGAGGTTTGAGTTGGTTTGATTATTGATCCGAGCACTTAGTACATCACGAACAGGATTTTGGATTATGGAAGAGTATATATATATATATATATATATATATATATATATATATATATATATATATATATATATATATATATATATATATATATATATATATATATATATATATATATATATATATATATATCAATGCACACATACACACAAACAAACAAAGACCAACAAAATAACATACAAAGAATGTAAGCATACTCTGTGTATAAACACACATTTAAATGTATAGGTTCATAGGTTGGCACTAGGCTATCGACCCTAGGGTCTATACAAGCCTAGCCATGGCAATTCCCTGGCTATTTATTCCCACAATATTTACTTCCCTGGACCCCTGTCTAGCAGGGCGACTGACGTGATCCCTGGGCTGAATTTCCAATCTCCCATCCAATCGTCAAGGTTCCCTTTGAAGAGGGCCAAAGAGGCACTCTGCGTGACATGTATGGGCAGTCTTTTCCAAAGTTTGGGGAATCTCTGGGTCAGGAACCTATCCCTCCAGCATGTTTTGTTTATTGTGATGACAGGGTTTAGATCCATGGAGCATGTGGTTCTGAGGGATTGGGATTTCATTAAGTGTAGCATGTCCACCAGCTCTTGATTTTACATGGCCTTGTATGTTAAGCAGAGATCGCCTCTGAGTAGACAATATGCGACAGAGCATAGCTGGAGTATTTTTTGACAGTCAGCATTGGGCATCTGCTTTAGGCCTGTGATTCTTTTAGTTTGGTATTTCTGTGGCCTTTCCAGTTGTTGCAGATGTCTTGAGAGGTTCATACCAAATGGGGCATTGTATTCTATAATGGGTCTAATGAGGGATGAGTACAGTGGGGCAATGACCTCCTTTTTTCTGGATGAAAAGACCTTAGTGATGAGGTGTGCCACATAGAAGGATTTCCTGACTGTTTTGGCGATGTGGTTATCGAAGATGAGACCACTGTCCACCTGTGTTCCTAAGTCTCTTATCACACTTTCGGTGTTTAGTGTACTGTCACCTATGTGGTAATTCACGGGTACATGTTTTTTCCCAAAGGAGATAACTATACATTTCTTGGCATTAAGCTTGAGTCCATGGCTCTGGCACCAAGCATCTGTTTCTGTAAGGCCCTTTTGTAGAATAGCCACATCATTTGGGGATTCAATAATGGCTCAGAGTTTGCAGTCATCTGCAAACTTTGTTAGCCAGAGTCCCTTAGTGTTGGCCTGTACTTCAGAGAAGTAGATGCCAAACAAGAGTGGTCCCAGGACTGAACCCTGAGGTACTCCACTTGTCACTTGTCTGGAGGTGTATTTCGAGTCTGCTACTTTTAGTGTGGGTTCTGTCAGTAAGCCAGTTGGCAACCCATCGAGTGATGTAGGGATTAATGCCCAGCTTATTAGGTTTATCTATGATTCCAGAGAGGGGGATTATGTTGAAGGCCTTGGTGAGGCCAGATAGGCTGTGTGGACCACCTTACCCTCATCCACAGCTCTGGAGACTGATTCAAAGAAGTCAATAAGGTTCAGGAGACAAGATTGGCCCTTCATGAACCCAAAGTGGGTTGGGTCCAGTGTTTGTTTATAAGTTCCATGATAATATGTTACATGGCCTTGCAGATCAGGCTCATCAGACTGATGGGGCGGTAGTTCCCAGGATCCAAGGTGGATCCTTCCTTGTGGAGTGGGATAACCGTAACTGTGTACCACTCCATAGGCACAAAGCCTGAGGTGAGGCTATGATTAAACATGACACTTAGGTGAGGTGCCAGTTCATTTTGTAGTTCATGTAGTACACAGCCTGGGATGTTGTATGGTCTCATGGATGCTGTAGTCTTAGCTTTGGAGAGTGCGGCATTTACCTGGGTGGCCGTTATTACTGGAATTTAGCAATCTTTCGGTATTGAGATGGGCCCTTTATGGCGTGGTAAGGGGGTGAAGCTGGCACTGAATCCATCTGCCAGGATATTGACAATATCCTTGGGATCAGTATATTTAATGCCATTCTGTTGTAGCTCAGAACAGATCTGAGCATTGCCATTTAGATTCTTGACATAGCTATAGAATGCCTTGTGGTTGTCTTTGGAATCTTTGGCAATTTTATTTTTTTAACTAGCTTTGGAGGATTTTATGAGGGAGCTTAGCTTCTTACTGAGGCGGGTAAGGGAGTTTTTCGCATCCTGGGATTTTCCCCTTTTCTGCAACAGTTTCTTCCTTTTGCTGTAAAGTTTGTTTATGGCAGGGGACCACCAGATTGGCTTCCTTTTTTTGGAGGAGAGTGTCTTGGTTCTATTTGGGATGGCACGATTCATGCACAAGTGGATGTGCTCGCACAGTGCCTTAGTGTAGGATTCAGCAGTCGAACGTCAGTTCCTGCCTGCATGGGTGTCATGAAGTTTGTCACTTCTGATTTGAGTAGCATGAAGTTGGCTTTGGAGAAGTGTTTTACGGAGGTTTCCTTACTGGGGGGTTGGGGAGAGATGTGGATGTCAAGGATGATTAGCTTATGGTCAGACCTGACCACCGAGGAGGTGACCATAGGTGTGGAGAATTGATTTCCCATGTTGGTAATGACCAGGTCTAGGATATTGGAACCTCTGGTGTGGCTATGGATTAGTTGATCCAGGGCATTGGAATTTATGAATTCCAAGAACCATTGGGCAAAGGTGTTGGTACATGAGTAGTTTTCTCAGTTAATGGCAGGGTAGTTAAAATCACCTAGTATTAGGGTGTTTGGTTGTATCTTAATATTTTCCAGTATGTTTAGAAAGGTGTAGTGAGACTGTTGGGGCATGTTGGAGGATCTGTAGCAAGCTACAGTTTGGATTGCAGTCTTACCTAGTGTTAGTTGCACCTGGAGAATTTCAGACGCATTTTGTTGGGCAACTAGCCTGGTGGTGTGAATATCCTTGATGAATATGGACACTCCTCCACCTTTAGTGTTTCCATCCTGGTTTGGTGGCCAAAAAGTGTGGCAAGAGTTGTAGCCTGACATTGCAGGGATGCTCTCTGGAGCCTTGAACCAGGTCTCAGTTACTGCACAGATATCGATATTCTCCATTTTTAGGAGTGCCTCGAGAGAGTGCATTTTGAGGTTTAGACTTCTAGCATTGAGTAGCATTACCTTCAGATTTTGCATGCTTCTACCTGTTACAGTGGTGGTTTTGTCCTTTGAACTTTGCCTATAAAAGACACTATAGGGTTGGCAAAAGCCATAGCTAATGACCTGAATCTGAGGGGCGACACGTGCAGACCATCTCTGGCAAAGCATCCTGGTCTTTCGATCATGTCGTCCCAGGCAGACAGATACTGGATCCCCTTTGAATGACACCAGAAGCTTAGCCAATTGTTGAAGTCAGTCATTTTGTCCTTATACTGTGGTATCATTCTGGGTGAAGGCAGGCTGCTACTCAGGGCTAGGGTCATACCTGCCTTGCCCACATGATCCAAGAGCTCTTCCATGTCTCATTTCATGTAGTCCAGGGAGGTACGTCTCAAGTCATTCACTCCAAAATGGACCAAGGTTTGGAGGGTGGCCTAATAATTAAGGTGTTTGCCTTGCAAGCACAAGGTACAGGGTTTGAGTCTCACAAGGGATAATTGGCTAGGCTTAAAATGGCTTGCAAGGGCAGTTAGCTTAGTACTAATCTATGAATCTATAAGGACTACTGGCTGGTAACTTTGGATCTCAAAGAAGCTTATCTGCACATCCTTATCAGGGAAAGCTGCAGGCAGTATCTTTAAGTTGGGAGGGTGGCTTAATGGCTAAGGTGTTTGCCTTACAAATGCAAGGTGCAGGGTTTGAGTCTCACCAGGGATAATTGGCTAGGCTTAAAATGGCTTGCAAGGGCAATTAGCTTAGTACTAAACTATTTATTTATTATTTATTTAAATTTGTTGACCGGGAGTGTCCAACTGGACGTAGGTCCATTTTCAGCGGAGGCCCGGGGAAAAAAGCTCCACAGTAAAATAAACAGACAGTAGTTACATTGGATTACATAGCGATTAACAATTTAACATAGCAATTACTTACAACATATTTACAGATGAAGAACATAGTACATCAGTAGCCAACTAGAATCTTTATTTGTGAAGTACATAACAGACATTAACAAATGTTACAATGAGAAGTTCCTGCTGTATAATAAGTACTAGGCTTATGAGCATCTGAGCTTGCTATAATCAAGGTAGTTAGTGGAGTGGAAAGAAAGGTAGTGGTTGGATGGGGTGGATGATATTAGAGTGGGAGTTGCAAGGGCATAGCCAGCATGTTTTTAGGTGCGCTTTTAGTAAAGTTTTGAAGTGGGTGCATGATGGTATGGAGGTAATTGTGGGTGGGAGTGAGTTCCATAATTTGGCTATGGCGCAAGAGAATAGTGTTTCACCAGCAGAGTTATTGGCTTTAGTGATCTGCAAGTGATTTTTATTGCTGGATCATAGTGGTCTGGTGGTGCAATAGGGTTGGAGTAGATTCTGGAGGGATGGGACATTTTGTCTAGACAACTATGAACCTATGAATCATATTTTACTTGTTGTGGAGTGACTTGAGTGCATGCATTATGTGGCAGATCCTGTCACCCAACAGGCAGCTGACTGCAATTTTCTCCTTGTTCAGCTTGGTGAGTGGGACATCAGTCTGCCTGACTATAGAGTCACCTATGACTAAAGTGTTCGGTACGTTGTCTTGCCTTAGGGGCTGTTGTTGGGTGGCACACTAGTGTTGTGAGCTATGTGACACTTTGATTATGATTGGTGTTTTTTTGCATTTCAGCTTCAGAGGTCCTTGTTGTTTTGGCAGGTTACTGTTAAGGGCCTCCACGTATGAGGGTTTAGTGTTGCATTGTGAGGGTGTTGGTGGTGTGGGCTTAGAAGGCCTATGTGTTGCTTGAGGTGTAGTGCAGGTGTTAACCTTCTCCTCTTGACTGTCTAGCACAATCTTGGGTGGAGGGAACTTTGCTTCCAGTTTGGCTATGTAAGTGCATCTCATGCAGGTTGTAGTGTTGGGTGGTAGGAGGAGAGGGTTGTCTGTGTACATGAGGCAATTGCTGCATTGCCTCAGTATGCCCAGATTCACCAGGTGGACAGGAGAAATCACCGGAAGCTGACCCTTGGACATGCCTGGTTTGATGCTTTTTTCTGTAAAGTGCAAGAGCTGTTTTCCCTTACCTTAGCAAGGTACTTTGCAATTATAGGCTTAGTGCCTACAATTAATTTCTCCTTATTAACAAGGAGAGCTGAGTGCTTGTATCAGTTTAATGCTTCCTAGTACTTTCAGCAGGTTTTAGAGCAAGTGCTAGTCACAGGCATGCTTAAAGTTAAGATGAAAAAAAAACGGTTTATTCTAAAAACTGCAGTGTGCCCTAGAGGAGTTAGATCATTTCAGGGATGCAGGTAACAATATCTCAGATATCTATTCCCCTGCCTAATGGCTCTCCATGAATCCTTAACCTAGCTTCCTTAACAAAAAATGTCAATGTCATGATGAACATACAGACCTCACAGCAGATAAGCACAATGCAATCAATTGCAAAGCATTTCTTTGATTTGTGTTTAAATGTGGGAGATTACCACATATATTTTAATGTGCCTTGTGGTTTCCTGCAAGATTTAAAACCTTTTCATATCACACCTACCTCTAATTGTATAAACAGAATTATAAAACACTGAATGTGAAACTATCAAAAAATATAATCCTTTAAACTATTAGTGTTAAGAACATTGCATATGCAACATTCTTTCTGAACCGCATTGTATATATATATATATATATATATAAACAATACCGAATGTGTGCAATAGAAGTATGAGCATGAGGCTATATAACAACTAGCCTTAAATGCATATATACAAATGGTTATTGTGCCAGAAGACAAGATGCTTTCTGCTAAGTCAAGTCTTTATTCTTATCTAAGAATCTGATTCACAAACTAACCTTGATTTGCAAGGTTATAACTAAAATAATTGTGATACAGTATCAAACTGAGGCAACAATATATAGAGTTGTCTATTATATGCACTAATACATTAGTTTTAAAATGCTAAAACTTTATTCCATTGACACCTCATCTTAAAACTGAGTAGAATTTTTTTGTATTAGGGTTAGGAAGTAAATGGGAATTTAATATTTAGGGAAGGACCTTTGGAATTAGGGTTTGGAATGGAATGAGACTTTTATGGTTAGAGACTGAGGTTTGGGATTATGCTTAGGGATTGAGCAAGAATTTTATGGCTTGGTAGCAGTATTTCAGATTAAAGAGGAAGTAGGACTTTTAGTGTTAAGAGTTAGGGTCCTGGGTGGGCATAACTAGTAAAGCATTGCTGTAATGCAACCAAGTTGCTGGGAAGTCAAGCACTTGCCTTAGTGAGCATGTAGCAGCAAACAAGTGAACCATGAGCAAATAGCAAGTGATAACATGTAGCAGACCCTTTTCATAAAAGGAATGGTAGATTATGTTCATATTATTTGCTGATGATTGCATACTCTTGGCAGAAAACATAGGTGAAGTTCTAGACCAGTGATGGTGAACCTATGACCCGCGTGTTAAAGGTGACACACCACAACGTTTTGGGTGACACACCAGCATTCACCAACACCCGAGTTACCAAGGAAACTGAATGAAGAAAAATACAAGAAATATGTGACCCTGCACTTATCTATTAAGATTCAGCAACAAAAAAGTCATTAATTGGTGATAATCAAATCAAATGCAGTGTATTCCATATTTTTTTCAGTTCAATTCAAAATTACTATTAAAAGTAGGGTAATTTTTTGGAGCACTATTTTAAGTCCAATTATCAGTGCGCATATCGTTTTCTCTATTGTAAGTCATTGCTTTTTCTTTTACTTTTATAATACCTAGCAACACACAATTGGACTGTTTTCTTTTTTTAATAAATGAACATGTAAAGAATTGTTTATCTTTTGTTCGTAGTGGGGTAGTCAAGATAGGCATTTTCCAAAATTTTGACACGCCGAGCCCAAAAGGTTTGCCATTACTGTTCTACACAGCTGAAGTAAGAGACAGTTAAGGATATTGTAGCATTTTTAAGGGTGCTCACGATTATTCAGGATTAAATTTGTGACAAAGAAATATGACATTTAGACCAGAATGGAGATCTGGATAAATGTGGAGAAATAGCAGAGAAGTCTGACTCAGTTTGCTTGCGTCAGAAAACAGGAAAATACCTTAAAGATACAACTGACAAAACAGCTCAGTATATTGAGGAGAAAATCATGGACATAATTGCTGGACAAAGGCTTGAGAAATAGGCTATATGAGCTACAAGATGTGCATCTCCCTGGTTTTGAGCACTTGGGAATCAAGCACTTGAAGTGTTCCCAAATAGTGTGTGTGTGTGTGTGTGTGTGTGTGTGTGTGTGTGTGTGTGTGTGTGTGTGTGTGTGTGTGTGTGTGTGTGTGTGTGTGTGTGTGTGTTTGCATATGCACACGCATAGGCAGATAGATATAGATACATATTGGATATAAAATATGTCCCTCAACTTGCATATCCTACAGCAAATATCGACAAAAAATCATGGAACAAAAGGACCTGATCAATCAAGAAAAGCAGGAAGCCTTCACCCTGTATTAAGTGTGCTACCAAATCCTTATGTTATCTCTACCTTGTCTTACAAGCCATTATGGATCTGACAGTTCAAGACCTCTTATTTTTCCACAAATTTAGTGATCCTACCAACACCAGAAACAAAGAGCTGAACCTGCTTCAGAAAATAAGCAAATCATGGTGGAGAGAGAGATTTGTCACACAATGACTACACCTTCTCTGGAACAAACTTCCTCTACAGATTAATCAATATACACAGTATCTTCCTTTAAGAAGGAATTAGACAACTGGATAGGTATTCATAATTTCACGCAAGATATAACTGCCTTATTGCTTTTTGAAAAGGAAGAAAGGCCTAAGGGTGGATGTTGGCAAGGAGTAAATGACCACATGGCTCAATTGCCTTATACATTCTATGATTGTATATTCTTTATGAGATCATTAAAATGAAGGAAACATTTGTCATCTCTGTAAGCAATGTTCTCAGGATCATAGGAGGTTACTAGGCTAATGGCCCCAGGGCCCTTAAAAGCCTAGCCAAGTTCAACCTATCCTCCCAAGGGTGCCTGGTTCAAGTATACACTAAAATCAGCACCTATTGCCTCTGTCCAAGAGAGCATGAATAGAAAGCTTGTTCCAAAGGTGGGCAACCTCTGTGAGACAAATCTGTCTCTCCTGCAAGTTTTGTTGATGTCACATACCAGGTTAAGGTTCTTTGAGTGAGTGACCCATTTGCCATTTGACTTCCAAATGTGCTGCATTAACATCAAAGCTGGGTCAGAGATTACTCTATATGCAAAGCACAGATAACCTTTGAGCACACTATATGACACAGATTAAAGTGACAATAATTTCAGTCTGTCCGCATAAGACAGATCTTGAAGACCCTGAATTTTCTTTGTAAGGAACCTATATGGTACCTCCAATTGCTGCAGGCATTTGGAAAAGAACATACCAAAGGGAGTGTTGTACTCTATTATTGGCCTGATGAGGAAGGAGTATAGAGGCATTATAACTTCTTTTTTTTCTTTACTTATGAGATGAGCAAAGTAAAATGCCGTACTTACCACTGTGGAGACATGCTGATTGAAGTTAAGGTTGCTGTTAACCTGTATGCCCAGATCTCTCACTACTGACTGTCTGCTTAAGGGTATTACTATTGATGTGGTAGTTTGTAGGAATATCATAAACATAATAAATCAACACTTGTAGTTTCTAACATAGATTTTAATGAATGTGAAAACAAAATATAGAAGTAGAATACTAGGCGTTTTTACACAAGACTGAAGAATTATTTAAACTGTAACTCAAAACTCATTCAAGGGTGTGCTGCACAGTTTCAGAAAAACACAGAACCAATGTTCAATTACAAAGTGGTCAAGCCATGAATCTGGAGCCAGCCAAGAGCTGAGTCAGGCATCTAGCTTGACTATGTGAGCAAAAACCTGTGCCAAAATGATGATGCAGTGTGCCAATATTTTACACAGAGACTGTAGAATTATTGTACTGAACTAATCAGTATAGCTCAGCAAAAATGCTCAGTTTGTCCAATACTTAACTGAATTGACATTGGCATTCCTTTGAACCTAGACACAAATTAAACATCTGATTTTAATTTGATCCAGCCAATATACAGTGCCAAGGATTTACATAATAATTTGGCTAAGGAAATGTCTGTTTTGGGGATGGAGAATAATTTATAATTGTCTATTTTTTTCTGCAAATAGTACATTTTTATACCTACCTATAGGAATGACTATTGCATAACTGACTGGTTTTATCGAATGCTTGTTAAAATTATAATTCAGTTCCAGCCCCATTGTGCAAAGGAACAAACCCCCTACAGTGCTCCAGATGATCTGTTTCACTAGTCATCTGTGCCCAGGAGGGACTGGACAGATGGAGGTGAGAATGAACATCTATCACCGACTCTCCCATTTTGGGGGAAGTGAGGCTGCCTAAGTATGCTGCTACAGCAGCATTAATAGCCAGAAGAGCTCACTGCTGCAATCAGAAAAATGCTTGGTTAGGAGGTTGTGCATGTTCAGAAGTGGGTATGCACCTCCTGGAGGCAGTAATTGCAGGGCTAACAAAGGCTGTCACTTGGGTGGGAGTTAATTCATACTCCATAGCAGAAGCATTCCCAATCTCCTCACTGGTGCCAGATGTGATTCGGTTTGAGCTAGTGGGAGACGAAGACTGGTCTAATAGACCCAGCTAATGAAGAGAGTAGCTGGTGGCAGCTGATGATCAGCTGCAGGGAGGGGAGGTAGTTAAAAATATAGTGTATTAGTTAAGCACCACTTATCTCTGGATTTGAATTAAAGTGGCTCAGATAAATTATTGTAGTTGGCAAAAGATTATACAATTACAAATAAATGTGCCTGTTTTCTCTCTCTCTCTCTCTCTCTCTCTCTGTCTCTCTGCAAAAGTCATCTTAATGTACTATTTAATATTAAGTAGCATTTATTACCTCCTTATTCTTTTCATGCAAAGACATATGATGTTCAGAACACTGCTTATGATGTCAGTTTTTCCAAATGGATCACCATCAGTCAGTCACTTCATCAGCTCAGTCAAGGTGGGAGACTTCACCTCTACTAGCAGACCTGTCACCAGTGGGGTCCCACAAGGGTCAGTGCTGGGCTCCTTCTTGTTTGGCATATACTTCTCAGACGCCTGGGCCAAAACGGATGGGCTGTGGCTAACTAAGTTTGTGGATGACTGCAAATTAGGTGCTGTCATTGAATCCCCTAGTGACGGCAGCGTTCTTCAAAAGGGACTTACACAGACCAGTGATTGCTGCCAAACCATGGTCTTAAACTAAATGCTAAAAAAGGCATAATTATTGTCTTTGGTAAAAACAATGTCCCTGCTGATTATAAAATAAACAATAATACCCTAAGTACCGATTCTGTAGCGAGAGACCTGGGAACACAAGTTGACTGTGAACTCATCTTCAACCACCATGTGTCTACTGTGGTGAGGAAGTAATTCTACATCGCTCACCTGATTAGCAAAGGCATCACCTCAAAAGCAAAAGAGGTTATAACTTTCCTGTACTCGTCCCTCATCAGGCCTATTATAGAATATAATGCTCCCTTTGGCATGTACCATACCAGACACCTGCAGCAACTTGAAAGACCTCAGAGATTTCTAACTAAGAAAATTCAGGGTCTCTGGAACATATCTTATAGGAACAGACTGAAGTTGCAGTCATTGTACTCAGTAGTATAGAGACTACTTAAAGACGACGTATGTCTGTTTTACAGGGCTATCTCTGACCCAAATCTTATGGAAATGCTGCACATCTGTAAGTCAAATGGGACTAGAGCCACCCATTCCAGAGACCTCAATCTACCCTGCGACATAAAAAAGACCTTCTGGAGAGACACATACATCTCTCAGAAGCTAACACTCCTCTGGAACAGGCTTCCAATCCATGTCAAGCAGAGCACCTCCATGACCCTGTTTAAGTGCAACCTGGGCGACTGGATAGGAAATTATAAATTTCTGCCAGGGACTGCCCTTGATTCTCTCCTGGACATGGTCAGTCCTTGCTAGAAAAATCTTGGGCATAGACAATATCTCTCATCTAGTATTATATTGAGACATATAGACTTGTAAAGACTCTCGAGTCAATAGTCTAGTAACATCCCATGAACCTATCAGTCATACCTGCAGGTGACATGTTTTTTTGCTGAGAATTCAAAAGATAAGGATTAATAATCTTCCTTAGGTAGAAAGCTGCATAAAGTCCTTTAATGAAACAACTTTGTATGCATGATGGTATTACTATGCAATGAACCTATTCACTAAACTGGATTACAAATCACAATTGGAATGTCAAGCCTGAACATTATTAATGGTAAGGTAGAAAACAGCTTAATATTTCTCAAACTCCTTTCACTTCTCAAAAGTGTTAAGTAGCGAAATGAGTTTTACAGTTGTTAAATATCTTAAAATGGAGTAATTAAATTAGAATAAATAATAGCTTTCAACAGGCAATTTATCTGATTATGTGTTGTAGGAATGGATATTAGTAAATGGCACACCACCCAAAGCAAATTATTTTATAGCATTGTCATCTAAAAAAAAGTTGAACTTGTGATCCCCATAAATATTTACATGGATAAGCAAAGCAGCACTCTTCTTGCACTACATTTTTCCTCACAGTCAGATTATGGAGATATTATGATCCGGTCCTTGTTCCATGAAGGGGATGGGCGGGGGAGCACTGTCTGCTCTGATGCTAAAGTGGGATCTGATGGAGCAGGATAAGGAGATGACAGTAAGGAGCTGACAGCTGCCATGATAGTAGAAAAAAAGTTAGAGATGACAGAAAATTAAGATATGCCACGTTGGCCAACTGACAGAAAATACAAGCACATAGTACCGTTTATATGACCAGCATAGGTTTTGCAACTACTTGAGCTTTTGGGCTAGCATGAACCCTTAACTGAGAGTTAAACTGAATGCAAAATCATGAGTAACTGCAAGTTACAAAACGTGCTAGTCAAATAAAAGGTGTTACTTACATCATGACTGTGTCTTCAAGGTGATATCTGATCACACATTCTTGGGGCAATGAGGTGGTTGGATCATTCAGCCTCCTCTGTTATAACCACACAGTGCAGGCTGGGTATTGCAACCACAGAAGATAGGGACATTGTCAGGTGCTACAGTCTACTAAGCAGCATAGCAAAACATAGCACCTGAGATTCACTGTAAGTTTAACTAGGACAAATACAGTACTTGCTCCAGCATTGCAGGTTCTGCTTTGTTGTTGTATCTGTAATTACATTAGGATGATTAGTAGAGCAGAAAATACCCACCTCCAGAATGTGTGTACGCATTAGTGGTGAGCTGTTATCCCTCCAACCAGTATATAGGGAAATATGACCTGAAAGTCACTGGGGCTGTCAGGTTCATAGGTAGAAGAGTGGTGCAGAAAAAGGACCAGACTAAAATTAAATGATTTTGTTGAATGTTGATCAGCACTAGTAACTGGCAGTGGCTAAATGATATGCCTGCATGTTACATGGGCAACTAGAGTACTTTAATGGGAATACCTCAATGTACAGGGTTTTAGGATTCATTCATTGTCTAAGCATAGTTTTCTTGTTCTTCATGCATCTATTTTATTTTGGTGTTTTGCTTTTTTCCTCCATTGTTAAAACATGCTCGCTGATGTGTTTGTGTGTGTTTGTCTGTGTGTGTGTGTGTGTGTGTGTGTGTGTGTGTGTGTGTGTGTGTGTGTGTGTGTGCGTGCGTGTGTGTGTGTGTGTGTGTGTGTGTGTGTGTGTGTGTGTGTGTGTGTGTGTGTGTGTGTGTGTGTGTAGGTGACAGTGTTATTTATATATACATAGGTTCATAGGTGTTTACTGGACTAATGGCCCTGGAGCCTTTACAAGCCTAGCCCATAGAATTGCCCTGGCATTGTGCCACCTGCCATTAGTTCTCAGTGCCTCTGTCGAGTAGAGCCAATGGAGTGATGCCTGGGGTGAACTTTCTATTTCCCATCCACTCATCAAGATTTCTCTTAAAGAGGGCTAGTGAGGTGCTCTGCTTGACATGTATGGGAAGTCTATTCCAGAGCATGGGTAGTCTCTGGGTTATGAACCTGTCCCTCCAGCATGTTCTGTTGATTGTGGTAATGAGGTTGAGGTCTCTGGAGTGTGTGGTATGGAGGGATTGGGATTTCTTTAGATGTAGCATTTCTAACAGAGCTGGGTCAGACATATCTTTGTAAGTCAAGCAGAGATCATCTCTTAATAGGCGATATGAGACTGAGAATAGCTGGAGTTTTTTAAGTCTGTACGTGCAGGACATATGTTTAAAGCCGAGGCTCCTCTTTGTGACGTACTTTTGTAGCCTCTCCAGTGGTTGCCCGTGTCTCGTGAGGTACATGCCAAATGAGGCATTATACTCGAAGATTGGTCTAATGAGGGAAGAGTATTGAGAGACGATAACCTCTTTCTTCTGGATGAAAACCCTTGGTAATGAGATGTGCAACATAAAAGGACTTTCTGACCACAGTGGCAATGTGGTGGTCGAAGGACAGGTTACTGTTAACCTGTGTCTCCAGATCTCTTATAATGTCTTCAGTATTCAGTGGACTACCATCGTTGTGGCAATTTGTGATAAGTGAGTTTTTCCCAAAGGGGATGATGACGCATTTTTTTGGCATTGAGCTTAAGGCCATGGCTTTGACACCAATTGTTTGTCTCAGTGAATCCTTTCTGTAGAATGTCTGCATCACTTGGAGAGTTAATAATGGTTCCCAGCTTGCGATCGTCTGTGAACTTGTTCAGTCTGAGTCCCCCGGTGTTGGCCTGGACTTCTGAGAAGTAGATACCAAATAGGAGAGGACCCAGGACTGATCCTTGTTAGACTTCACTTGTGACTGGTCTGCAGTCTGACTTGGAGTCTGCTACTTTCATACTGAGAGATCTATCTGTGAGACAATTTGCAACCCATCTAGTGATATAGGGGTTGATGCCTAATTTGGTGATTCTATCTATAATCCCTGAGTGCGAAATATCAAAGGCCTTGGCCAGATCGAGGTAGGCCATGTGAACTACCTTGCCTTCATCCACAATTCTGATGACTGACTCAAAGATGTCCACCAGGTTGAGCAGGCATGATCTACCCTTCACAAAGCCAAACTGCATTGGGTCCAGAGTTTGGACATTCCCTATATCCTTGTTAATTAAGTCCATGATGATGCGCTCCATAGCCTTATACATCAGACTCATCAAGCTGATGGGGGAAATAGTTCCCAGGGTCCGTAGTAGCTCCCCCTTTATGGAGAGGGATGACTGTAGCAGTGCACCATTCAGGAGGGTCAAAGCCTGAGGTGAGGCTTTGATTGAACAGGGCACACAGGTGTCATGCCAGTTCACTTTGCAGTTCATGTAAAACACAGCCAGGGATATTATCGGGTCCCATGGAAGCTGCAATCTTGGAAATGGACAATGGAGTTTTAACGTCTGTAGCAGTAATACTGGGTGCCTGGCATTCTTCTGGTATTGTGATTGGTCTTGGAGGGGGGAGATGGGTAAAGTTGGCACTGAATCTGTTGGCCAGTATTTTGGCAATATCTGTTGGCTCAGTATAGGAGGTATCATTGTGCAGTAACTCAGAGCAAATCTGGGTATTGCCGTGGAAATTCTTGACATAGCTATAGAAGACCTTGTGGTTGTCTTTAGTATCTGCTGCAATTCTGCCTTCTTAGCTAGCTTTAGAGGCTTTTATGAGGCATCTCAACTTTTTGTTGAGGCTAATAATGGAGTTTTTCCAGTCTTGTGACTCTGCCTTTTTCTGCAACAGTTTCTTCCTTCTATTGTAGAATTTGTTAATGGCAGGGGCCACCAGATTAGATTCCTTTTGTTTTGGAAGAGAGCATCTTGGTTCTGTTGGGTATGGCTAGTTCAGTACATTTATGCATGTGTTCATACAGTGCATCAGTATATCATTCGGTAGTCATGCAACTATTCTCCATTTACATGGATTCCGTGAATTTAGCCACCTCTGTTTTTAGCAGCCCAAAGTTAGCTTTGGAGAAGATTTTCATGGCGGTTACTTTTGCGGGGGATGTGGGTGGGATGTGGATTTCCATGGTGATTAGTTTGTGGTTGGATCTAACCAGAGATGAATTGACTATTGGTGTAGAGCAACAATCCCCCATGTTGATAATAACCAGGTCAAGGATGTTGCAGCCTCTAGTGGGGTAAGAATGAGCTAGTCCAGGGCATTGAAATTAATAAATTCCAGGAAACATTGTGCAAGTGTATTGGTGCATGAATAGTTTTCCCAGTTAATGGAGAGATAGTTAAAGTCTCCCAGTATGAGGGTGTTAGGTTGGACCCTAATATTTTCAAGGGTGCTTAGGAACGTTGAGTGAATGTATTGGGACATGGTTGGGGACCTATAGCAGGCTACTACCTGAAGTGCTGTCTTGCCCAATGTTAGTTGTACTTGAAGAATCACTGGTGCAGTATGCTGGGCTACTAGTCTGGAGGTGTACATATCATTAATGAATATGGAGACACCACCACCTTTAGAGCTTTGGTCCATGTTTTGAGGCTGAAAGGTGTGAAATGAGTTATAACCTGGAAGTGCAGGGGTGCTTTCTGCTGCTTTAAATCAGGTCTCTGTTACAGCACAAATGTCGATGTTGTCCATTTTGATGAGGGCTTTGAGTGAGTGCATCTTGAGATTTTGACTTCTAGCATTGAGCGACATGACCCTCAGATTGCATTTATTTGTAGCTGTTACAGTGGTAATTTGGTCTTTGGAAGACCGCCTAAAAAGGCACTATAGGGTTGGTAAGAGCCTTAGCCATTATCTGGAAACCCAGGGGTGAGAGAAGCAGGCCATCTCTGGCAAAGCATCAAAGTATGTCAATCATGTCATCCCAAGCAGACAGATACTGGATCCCGTTAGAATGACACCAGAAACTTAGCCAATTGTTGAAGTCACTCATTTTCTGATTGTACTGTGGCATAATTTTGGGTGATTGTAGGATGCTGCTTTGTGCTAGGGTCATAACTGCCTGGGCTACATAATCCGAGAGCTACTCCATGTCTCTTTTCATGTAGTCCAGGGAGGTATGGCTCAGGTCATTCACACCCACATGGACAATGACAGAGTCATACTTGTGGAGTGACCTGAGTGCTTGTGTTATGTGACGGATCCTGGCATTTGACAGGCAGCTGACTGTTACCTTCTCCTTATTCAACCTAGTGAGTGGTACATCAGTGTGCCTCACTATTGAGTCATCTATGATTAGTGTATTGGGTAAACTGTTTTGCCTTAGGGGCTTAGGTTGAGGGGCACACTGTGTGGGTGAACTATGTTTCTTGTGATTTGAGCTATGCTGTGGTGGTCGAGTGGATTTCTGCCTTGGAGGTCTCTGCTGTTTGGGTAAATTTCTGTTGAGAGCCCCTGCAAAGGTGGGTGCGTGGTTTGTGTTTTTATGTGAGAGCTGTGATTGTAGGTATTCTGGAGGGCTATGTGTTCCATGTGGTGTGGTGCAGGTGTTGACCTTCTCCTCTTGACCAGCTATTCCGTTCTTGGCTGGAGAGTGTATGGATTCCAGTTTGGATATATAAGTGCATCTCTCACAAATCTGACTGTTGGGGGGTAAGGGAAGAGG
Source organism: Protopterus annectens (assembly GCF_019279795.1). Classification (NCBI taxonomy): domain Eukaryota; kingdom Metazoa; phylum Chordata; order Ceratodontiformes; family Protopteridae; genus Protopterus; species Protopterus annectens. The sequence goes on from NC_056733.1 coordinate 1,370,889,892, forward strand.
GTTGTCTGTGTACATGAGGCAGTTGCTACACTGCCTCAGGATGCCCAAGTTCACCAGGTTAATAGGAGAAAGCACAAGGAACTAACCTTTAGACATGCCTGGCGGGATGGGCATTATTAATTAATAAGTACTGAAGCTGTTTACTTATAGGACATTTAGTACCAATAGCACTTATGTGTGATACAATAATTGCTACAAAAGTGCTAGACAAATAATCTAGTTAAAGTGCAAAAGAGAAGAGCACTAGCAAGCGCTAAGGGAAAAACTGAAGAGCAGACTTTCTGGCACGGATAATAGTTTACCCTGGCTTAGAGGTGCTGCACGGTGTGCAAACCCATGCAAACAAGGGGTTTTAAAGCAGAAAGTTAAAAGGGCTTGAAAAGCTGCCCAAATGGCCAGCAAGCTACAATTTCAGAGCTGGAAATCACTCCTCTTGTGGTAGATAGACTATCTAGTGCTTACCACTTTCACTGATAAGCTGAAAGGCTTCTCTCTAACACAGAAAGGTCTGGGGAACTCAGAAAAGTACAGCTGTGTACACTTACCATAAATGTAGATGTCCAAGTGTGTTCACTGTTGCAGTCATCACACTTGGGTTATCCTGGCAGGGGTAGCCCAAGGTCAGCCCAAATACCAGAGGCTTAGTATTTCTGCGTCAGTTGCTGTCACTCCAGGACTGACGTCAGGTCATCAGTGGTATAAAATCAGACAGCCGACGCCATTACATCAGTTTTTCTTGCCCCAGCTGTCAGGAGCCCTCCAAATAGGGAGCAAGGTTATGGTGGAAGAAACCATTTAATTACCAAAAATTTCCTGTAAGGAGAGAGGAAGAGAGAGAGAGTGTGAGAGAGAGAGAGAGACAGAGAGAGAGAAGGGGGATGGAGGGTGAGAAACCAGGACTGCAACAGTGAATACACTCAAACATCTACATATACTATGTTCTTCATGTTTCACTGTTGCAGTCATCACACTTGGGTTGATTCCCAAAGCTGAAGAAAAGGGTGGAGGCATTCAAGAAGACTGGGTGCTGGCTAGGATGCCCTGCAAGACTGCAGTGGCAAAGCCTGCCCTGGATTTGGAGAAGATAGGTAGATGGTAATGCTTGGTGAAGGTATGAATAGAAGTCCATGTTGCAGCCTCCAGGGTGTCCCTGGTAGGGACCCCTCTGAGAATAGCTGCAGAGGTGGAGGTTGCCCTGGTGTAATGCGTCCTGACTCCCTTTGGGGATGGTTTCCCATGCTGTTTGTAGCATAAATGGATGCAGTGTGCTATCCATTTGGAGATTGTTTGTTTGGATATGGCCTTGCCCTCTGCCCCTGCTGTGAAGCTAGCTAGCAATTGGTCAGTTTTTCAAAAAGATTTAGTCCTATCCAGATAGAATCTGAGCTGTCTGTGCACATCTAGAGAGTGCAGAATCCTTTGCTCCTTGTTTTGTGGGTTAGGGAAAAAGGTGGGCAAATGAATGGATTGGTTGAGAGCTACACTGGACACCACTTTAGGCATGAAGGATGGGTTAGTCCTGAGGGAGAACCTGTCAGCATGGAAAATGATGAAGGGCTCTACAGCCATGAGTGCTTGTAGCTCTGAAACTCTTCTAGCTGAAGTGATGGCCAGAAGCAAGGCTGTTTTCCAAGAGAGGAATTTTAACTCTGCAGAAGCTGCAGGTTCAAAGGGGGAGGTAGGGTGAACTTTTCCAACATAAAAAGTTAAGGTATCAAGCTGGGGTAGGAGCTCTTCCGGGTGGCCTTAAGTTGTTAGCCCCTCTTAGGAACTGTTTGATGAGAGTGTATGAAAAGAGAGGTGGCTCTGTGCTGTAATGAGCAGAGATGGCAGAGGCATGAATTTTAATAGAAGAGATGGATTGACCCCTGTGTAGTAGGTCTGCTAGGTAATCCAGGATGAGAGGCAGGGAGGGCTGTGCTGTTCTGGTTCCCATAGCCTGGATCCAGAAGCAAAAACTTTTCCACTTGTCAGCATAGGATTTTCTAGTTCAGGGGCATCTGGCCTCATGTATAACATCCAGGACTTGTTTGCTTAGGCTGGCAGCTGGAGGAGAGGTCAGGGAATAAGCCAGGCTGCCAGGTTCAGGGTCTGCAATTGTGGATGCATGAATTCTCCATTCTTCTGGGTCAGGATTGTTGGGATCTGAGGTAGGTGCCACGGTGGCAAGGGTGATGGGCTGTGCAGCAGTAGGTACCAGTGCTGGCATGGCCAGTCTGGGGCAATCAAGATTGCCCTTGGTTTTTCCGCCTTTATTTTGAGCAGTACCCTTTAAATGAGTGGCAGAGGGGGAAATACATAGATGGAGAGGTTTGCCCATTGGATGGATAGAGCATCCACTTTCCAGGCCTTGTTGTGAGGTTCCCTGGTGCAAAATTTGCTGAGCTGATGATTGGAGTGGGAGGCAAAGAGGTCCACCTTCAGGGTGCCTCATTTCTGGGTTACAAGGTTGAAAGTTTTATGGTCTAGCTGCCACTCATGTGGGTCTACCAGGTTTCTGCTTAAGTTGCCTGCCAGAGAGTTTAGGGAGCCTGGCAGGAATTGTGCTAATAGGTGTATTTGCATGGCTGAGGCCATGTGCCAAAGGGTCATGGTGAGCTTGCAGAGAGGGTAAGAGTGACTCCCTCCCTGCTTGTTGATATACCACATCACTTGTGGTGTTGTTTGTTTTGATCACTAGAGGCCCTGGGGAGAGTAGGGGTCTGAAAGCTGTCAGGGCATACTGAACAGCTAGCATCTCTTTTTGGCTGATGCGCAGATGAATTTGATTTGGGCTCTAATGGCCCTGAATGCACCTGCCATCCAGGTGTGCACCCCAGACATAGTTTGATGCATCTGTGTTGAGGGTTTGGGTGGCATGGGGTTGTGAGAAGGGAATACCCTTGTTGTGGTTGTATGCTGCTGCCCACCAAAGAAAGTCTTTCCTTAGACAGGGTATCATAGGTATGATAGTTTCCAGGTCTTGAGAGTGTTGACACCAAAGGCTTTTTAGATACCATTGTAGTTTCCTCATATGCAGTCTGGCATAGAATGCAGGAGGCCATAAACCCTAGAGCTTGCAGGATTTTCCTTGTGGATAAATGGGTTCTGGTGGCTAGTTGAGAGTAGTAGTCTGTCAGGTAGGCTTGCTTTTCTGGAGTAAGGAATGCCATCTGGAATGCTTTGTCCAGGCTTGCTCCCAGGAATATTTTTTTTGTGTGGGGACTAGTTTTAATTTCTTTTCATTGACAGCATTCCCAGGGAGGTCAGTAGGTCCTTTACAAAGGTCAGGTGCTGTAACAGCCTTTCCTGACTGTCTGTCTGAATCAGGAAATCGTCTAAGTAGGGATAAGTTTGAATATTTCTTTGCTTGCAAAAAGCAATGGCTGGAGCCGGACATTTTGTGAAAACTCTGGGAGCAGTGGATAAGCCAAAGGGAAATGCAGAGAACTGAAAGTGCATAGATCCTGCCCTGAAACATAGATATTTCCTGCAAGATTCCCTGATTGGGATGTGCAGGTAGGCCTCTTGTAGGTCTAGGGTGGCTAACCAAGCATCCTTGGAAAGCATAGGAAGAAGCTGCTGGAGGGTGAGCATTTTGAATTTTGGTATCACCAGAAAGGTGTTTAGAATGGATAGCTTGAGTAATGGTCACCAGGTGCCCTCTTTTCTGGGTACCAGAAAGAGTCTGGAATAGAAACCTTGGCCTATCTGGTCTGCAGGAACATGCTGAATTGCCCTCACAGAGATAAGGGAATGGTCTTGCTTTTTGGCTTCTGTCCACTGGTTTGGAGGAAGATCCAGGAACCCTTTTGGGGTTAGCAGAGTGTGGAAATAAAATTTGTATCTCTGGGACACTATGTCGAGGACCCATTGGTCGTTGGTAATACAGGTCCAGATGTTTGCATGGAAGAAGAGTTTTCCTCCTAGGGGCACAAGCAGCTGGACAGAGGTAAGGGGTGGAGGTGTAAAGTCATTGTGAGTTTTTACCATAAGGGGGTGGTTTAGCACTCCCTGTCTTTGAAGAGGAGGAACTCCATTGCTTAGATTTCTGCATTCCCTGGGTCTGCTGTATGGGGGTCTGCTTCCCCTGGGTCTTGGCTGAGCTGGCCTTGAGGGAGCTGGAAAAGACCAGTGCTTGGAGGGGCAATGCCTAGTGAACCTCGGAGGCTGGACCTGTAAAAAGACTTTAACTGTCTGCATAGATTTAGCTTTTTCTTCCATCTTTTTTAAGACCTTTTCTGCCTTGGTGCCAAACAAATTGTCTTTATTCCATGGAGCGTCCGATAATTTTGATTTGACATGGTCTGACAAGGTCTGTTCCTTAAGCCAAGCATGCCTTCTAAGGACAAAAACAGGGGTTGGGAGGGTGGCCTAATGGTTAAGGTGTTTGCTTTACAAACGCAAGGTGCAGGATTTGAGTCTCACAAGGGATAACTGGCTAAGCTTAAAATGACTTGCAAGGGCTGTTAGCTTAGTACTAATCTATGAACGTATGCTGCCCTGCAAGATGCTTCTAGGATGTAAAGCCACATTGCAAGGTGTGCTTAGTAACTTGGCTTGCAGAATGCATAAGCTCTTGTAATTCTTTATTTTCTGTACAAACAGGGAAGGAAGACATTTTTTTGTTTGAGGATTTCCATGGTATGCTGCTTATATTTCAACATGTGGAACTGACAATTTAGTTCTCTAATAGCAAGAGTTGCAGAGGTGTATACTTTTTTACCCTATTTGTCTAAAGCTTGGGAATCCCTTAGTGAGGGGGTGGGATTCTTAGCTGAGGTTGCTTTAATTCCTTTAGGTCCTTGGGAGATGACCTCTGGGTCAGCAGTAGGATTTTTTAAAAGGAATTTGTGAGAGACAGGGACTCTGTAATACCTGTCAGGTTTCCTGGGAGCAGGAGGAAGGGTGTCAGAAGTCAAACTGGATTCCATAAAAACATCATCCACAACATCCAGGACAGGAGGAATGGCTAAAGGTCTGTGCTGTGGTAAATCTAAGAATTCCTTGAGTCTCTTTTTTGACTGAGGATAGTCCTGACATTCCCAATGGAAATGCTCCCTTAAAGTATGTAGGGTTTCACCAAATGAAAAATCCTCGGGAGGAGAGGCAGAAGGAATGGATCCCTCTGCATCAGAATCCTCATAAGCAGA
>NC_056733.1:1370900023-1370987523 GCF_019279795.1 Protopterus annectens
ATGGTGAGACAGCTGCAATAAGTGTCCAGAGCTGCACAGATGCTGCTAATTATCCCATCTCAGACAAGGATATGTCATTGGGGGGTCCCATGACAAAGGTAGACTTAGTAAAAAATACACTTCTGCATTCTTTCAATGCAATGGAGCGCAAATGCTTTTACTGCTAGATTAGATCAGCTGGAGCATCATTTGCACTTTTGTGTATTATTGATTGCTGGAGTTGTGAGCACATTGATGGTCTCTGGATACAGTCTCACAAGATGAACTGTGCAAGATTGTGCATATGTCCTTTAATAGGAACACATGTAGGTAAATTAACCACATGATGTTGCTTTTATAGGCAGTCGTACATGTGCTGTGTGGAGACTGAAAGTACAGTGTTGTCTGGGTTATTACATGGTAGATATTCTGCTGTTTGCTGGTGTTTGGTGTACTGTGAACTCTTCCCCAGCTGATTTTGTAAGGGCACAGGCAAAAAAAACATTGGTATTAATTATTTTATTTAGTTCTGCAGCAATGAAAGCATGTGCTGTTTAGTATGGGTGTATATCTTCCTATATGGGGCTGTCTACTGAACTATATCTGTTCTGCTCTTGAGTGGATTCTACATTATGTTGTTTGGTGGGGTCTGATGTGCTGTAAACTCATCACTTGCTGTCCTTTTAAAGACACAAGTAAAGCAGCTTTGATTCTTGTGATTTTATTTAATTCTACCACACTGAAAGTATTTGGTGTTTAATAGGGAGCATGTCTTTCTATCGTGGATTGTGTGCTGCCTTACAGCTGTTCTGCTCTTGAGTAGATGCAATATTCTGCTGTTTGCTGGTGCTTGGTGTGTGGTGAACTTTTCCCTGGATGTCCTTTGTAAGGACACACATGAAGAAACTTTGAGTTTTGTGTTTTTATTTAGCTGTACAGAACCGAAAATATGTGCTGTTTAACAGGGGGGTGTGCATCTTCCTATCTAGAGCTGTGTGTATAACTATTATTGTTCTGCTCTTGAGTGTATACTTTATCCTGCTATTTGGTGAAGCTTGCCATGCTGTGAATTCTTCTGTGACTGTTTTTTTTTTAAAGACACAGGTGAAAAATCTTTGATTTTTTTATTTTATTTTATTTTTTTCTTTGACATTGAAAATATGCATTGTTTAATATGAGCATATATTTCTATCCAGGATTGTGTGTTGAAGTATAAATGTTTTGCTCTTGATTGGTTGCTATACTCTGCTGGTTGGCAGTGCTTCATGTGCTCTGAACTTGTCCTTTGTTGTCCTTTTACATTTTCAGTGATAACACATTGGTTATGCACACTCTTTCAGATATACATGCAAGTGATTTAGACTATGCTGTAATAAAGGGAGTAGAGAGTTCTTGTACTTACAAATCTGACAATTCAAATATTTCAAAATATAAAAATAATGGTGTAGCAGAAAATTATGATGGTATAATTTCAGTTCCTGGGGAAGATTTTTGAGTCTTTTATTAAAACATTGATATTGGTGTAACTGATATTAGGTATAAGAAATGATTCTAAGATTATAGAGAAGATCTGAGTAATGATTTCTTGGTTGAAGATTATAGCTTGAGCAGTAAGAGACTCTCTCTCCTAATTCCAAGAAGCTACTAAATGAGTCTGGAGCTGAATATAATTCAACTAATATGAGTAACAACAATACTTTATTCATTTAGGAATGGGGATATTCAAATCTTTCTTCTTCTTTGGTAGTTTTTCATATAATCCTTGCTCAGATGATATTATTAATTGCATTAGTGAAAATGGACAGAGCCATCTCAGGTTAAAAAACTTAAAAGGAAAGCTTTAGGATGGTTAATAGTGAAGATGAAGATATTAATAAACACAGTGAAGAGTATGGTTTTATTTCTGTAACAGATAGTGTCTGCAATATTAAATTATTACACATTTAGAAGAATTATGCCTGTGATTTATAAAGATCTTCAAGGGATGGAGTAAATATTAGTTATTATGGATATAAGGTTCTGTCAGGCTTGCTTAGGAATTGTGTTGAAATTTGTTTAGGTCCTCACATAAGCAGATACATTTGTGCAATAGAGACATAAAATGTAATATATCTTGAAAATGTTTTTATTGTAATGCCTAAATATTGGGTAACAAATTAACTGAGTAGCAATTTATTGCAATTTCTGAGAGATATGAGATATTGCTGCTACTGAGACAAGGAATTCATCTAACTTACAAATACCAGACCAGACCATAACAAATTTTAATGCTTATGATCAAGTAAGCAAGAGAGGTGGAGATGTAACTTTATGGGCTAGCAATTTAATTTCTAGTAAACTAGTAAAGACTATTGCTGAGTTGGAGTATGTAACAGTCCAGGCTTTTGGAATATTGTTGCAAGATGCTATAACATAGATGTTATTGTATGCCTACAATGGATTTATATACTCAGCTGTGATTATCTGTCTACATTAAATTTGAATTTAGATTATAGAAACCTTGTACTGAGAGCAGAATTAATTATCTGACTTTTGATTGACAAGTAAATAAAGGAAGAAATAATAATGAATAAGAATTTACTGAGATTTTGGAGTATCATAATATTACACAACTGATTTTGTAACTTATTTGAGGTAGCTAGATACTAGATTTGTTAGGTAGAAATAATCCAGTTTTAATTGAAAATATTCAGATTCCTCCTCCTTTAGGATTGTCCATTGTTTGTCTTTCTCATTTGAAATTGTTGCTAAGGGAAAACTGAGAGCATGGACAAGACATAATTATGGTCTAATTGATTATTGTCATTTAAAGAATCATTTGTTATCTTCAGACTGGTCAGAGATGGCTGAGACAACTGATGAGAGTTATGATAATAAATAATCTCTATTAAAAAACAATAGTAGGGGCAACTTGCTATAGAAGAGTAAATTCCAAAAATAAATTCACAGTATGGTGGAACTGTAATCTGAACAAGAGGACTTCTTATGTTTAACATACATTTCCATATAGGTTTAATATAAAGGAGTTAAGGTTGAGAAATAAGAAACAATAGTTAAATATAAGAAATGAAAAGAAAACGAAATATGAACATTTATTGGCAAATGATCACAAAGACACCCAAAACATTTATAAATATATTAATCCTTTCATGACTTTAACAGATAGTACTAATTATGTTGTTATGGACTGGTCAGTGATTAGTCATCATGAAATGATAGAAGATAAATTCAATGAATATTTTACTGGTGTTGGCATTAATATGAGTGATTTTTGTTCTCAATCCATGGAAAAAAGATTTGATTGCAACATAAATTGTCCAAATATTAGTGAAGAGGCATTAACAGTCTTAAATAAAATTAATTCTAATATACTGAGTAGACCAAATTGTATTCATGGAATTGTGTTAGTTAATATAAATGATTATTTAGTGACTATATTAACTTGGACATTTAATTCTAAGATCTTTAGTTGGTATGTACTAGGTTCTTATAAGGAATCATTAGTGACTCCAGTTTTTAAAGCTAGAGATAAGATGTCAGTACAAAATTATCATCCAGTAAGTCTACCATTATTGTTATGCACATGTTTCTAGAGATGTATAAGTAAAATCATACTTACAAAATCATTTCCAGTACTGTTGAGATCAGATGTTCATCAGGGATCTGTGCTTGAGTCCTTGTTGTTTAACACCATTTTTGCCTCTATACCACCTTGGCTGGTTTAGTACAACAATAGTTGTAATTTTTTTTTTTTTTTTGCTAATATTGAACATGATTTTTCTAATATTCATATGTACTTACTATGCTTAAGTAAATGAGCTAGTACAGTTAATCTCTCATTTTCTGACAAAAAGTATAATGTACAAAAATTAAATATATCTATTACAATGTCTACATTTGATTTATTGGAAGATAGTGAATGTAAGGATCCTGGTATACTGATTGATTCTTTTTGTTTTGAAAATCATGTGAAACATCTGTAATAATGCCTAGAGACAGATGGAAACTTTACAATGAGAGAAGTTATGATCTTGACAAGTTTATTTACGGTATATATATATATATATATATATATATATATATATATATATATATATATATATATATAGATATACACATTAGATTAGTTTTGGAAAATACTATAGCATTCTGTACTTTTAATAATTGAGAGCTAAATTGTTTAGAATCAATACAGTGTAAATTTACAAAATGAAATACCTGATATCACACAGTTATGCTATAAGGATAGATGTGTTTCATCAGGCTTTATACCCTCTATTATAGATATATCAGTGGTCAATTTATATCCTGTAAGATGTTTAATGACTATTTTCTTCAGTGTTTATTGAGTTTGGAAGCATGTAATAATGCAAAGACATATAAACATCATATTTTAAAGTTCTGTTTAGAGTTACAAAATAAAAAAAATAGAACTTGTAATTAAACACACAGGATGGCACAATTATTGAATAAATAACCTGGACATATAGGAGGTGCAAATAGTCTAGTAAAATTTAAGTAGTCTTTGAATGACTGAACTGGGGGTATGCTGCTTGACCCAACAATGACTGAGATAGTGTTCACTGAAAGGCGTAAGGCTTGAGCACTTTATCTAACTTATGAAGTTTTGAATTTGTGAGGGAACTGGACAGAACGATGTAGCTTCAATTCATAATAGAATATGCAGCTGAGGATAACTGCAAAGCATATGGTGTGGAATCAGAGCTGGACTGCAAAGTCAGGGATTGGTGGAAGATAATAAAGAATATGAATTAGATATCCATCAGAGTGATACAAAGAAATGCACACACACACTCATTATAATTATTATTATTTAATGCACCTGTATATTCAGCTGACTGCTTAAGCATTTTACAGACCTAACATGTTTTCTTCACTGGCACCAGAGCCTCCAGAGATAGGGAATCTGGAAAAAGAACTTCCGAACAAGTATTTGTGATATACTTGCTGTGCTTTTGGATAATATTTCTATGGAATGTTTAGTTATGTATGAGCTCTTGCTTTGTCTTCAGCATAAAAATGCATAAATTGTGTGCATGCACTCCATTGGTCATTGTGGTGCTATTAGCTTTACTTGCGTGTTCATATTTGAAGAACTGTATATCTAAAATAGGTTGTACTAGATGCATGTTTGTAGAAGTGTATATGTAAAATAGGTTGTACTTGATGCATGTTTGAAGAAGTGTATATGTAAAATAGGTTGTACTTGATGCATATTTGAAGAACTGTATATCTAAAATAGTTTGCACTAGATGCATGTTTGAAGAAGTGTATATGTGAAAGAGGTTGTACTCGATGCATGTTTGAAGAACTGTATATCTAAAATAGGTTGCACTAGATGCATGTTTGAAGAAGTGTATATCTAAAATAGGTTGAACTAGATGCATGTTTGAAGAAGTGTATATGTAAAAGAGGTTGTACTCGATGCATGTTTGAAGAACTGTATATCTAAAATAGGTTGTACTAGATGCATGTTTGAAGAAGTGTATATGTAAAAGAGGTTGTACTCGATGCATGTTTGAAGAAGTGTATATGTAAAAGAGGTTGTACTCGATGCATGTTTGAAGAAGTGTATATCTAAAATAGGTTGTACTAGATGCATGTTTGAAGAAGTGTATATGTAAAATAGGTTGTACTAGATGCATGTTTGAAGAAGTGTATATGTAAAAGAGGTTGTACTAGATGCATGTTTGAAGAAGTGTGTATGTAAAATAGGTTGTACTAGATGCATGTTTGAAGAAGTGTATATGTAAAAGAGGTTGTACTCGATGCATGTTTGAAGAAGTGTATATGTAAAAGAGGTTGTACTCGATGCATGTTTGAAGAAGTGTATATCTAAAATAGGTTGTACTCGATGCATGTTTGAAGAAGTGTATATTTAAAATAGGTTGTACTAGATGCATGTTTGAAGAAGTGTATATGTAAAAGAGGTTGTACTAGATGCATGTTTGAAGAAGTGTGTATGTAAAATAGGTTGTACTTGATGCATGTTTGAAGAAGTGTATATGTAAAATAGGTTGTACTTGATGCATGTTTGAAGAAGTGTATATGTAAAAGAGGTTGTACTAGATGCATGTTTGAAGAAGTGTGTATGTAAAATAGGTTGTACTAGATGCATGTTTGAAGAAGTGTATATGTAAAAGAGGTTGTACTCGATGCATGTTTGAAGAAGTGTATATGTAAAAGAGGTTGTACTCGATGCATGTTTGAAGAAGTGTATATCTAAAATAGGTTGTACTCGATGCATGTTTGAAGAAGTGTATATCTAAACTAGGTTGTACTAGATGCATGTTTGAAGAAGTGTATATGTAAAAGAGGTTGTACTCAATGCATGTTTGAAGAACTGTATATCTAAAATAGGTTGCACTAGATGCATGTTTGAAGAAGTGTATATGTGAAAGAGGTTGTACTCGATGCATGCTTGAAGAACTGTATATCTAAAATAGGTTGTACTAGATGCATATTTGAAGAAGTGTATATCTAAAATAGGTTGTACTAGATGCATGTTTGAAGAAGTGTATATGTAAAAGAGGTTGTACTCGATGCATGTTTGAAGAACTGTATATCTAAAATAGGTTATACTCGATGCATGTTTGAAGAAGTGTATATGTAAAAGAGGTTGTACTCGATGCATGTTTGAAGAAGTGTATATGTAAAATAGGTTGTACTAGATGCATGTTTGAGCTTTGCATTCATTTTCTTACTCATTGGCCTTTTTGTCTTTTTTGTTGATCTGCCACTGGATTTTATAAAATCACTCTAAATGCTAATTATCATTTGTACAATCACTGGAGACTCTCTAACTTTTGTTAGTGTCTACATACATGTGGCAATGCATACATGACATAGTTACTTCATTTATTGCCAGTAATTATTACAGTGTAACATTTACTGTGCTATTATATTGTGTTTGTTGTAGCGCATTTATTGGTACTGAAGCATTAGCATCTGAGTGCTGGCACAGGTATAAGGTTTGTACACTATGTTGATTTTGATGTTGACCATATGCATTATTTATGTATTTTTTTACTAAAAAAGAAAGGGCCCATATTATACATTCACCATGGTTGCCATAGCCAAAGTCAGATATACTTCTGCTTTGTGCTTACATTTCTATATCAGTGCATTGTACACTACTACTGGCTGGTAGACAATCATTTTTCACTGTTTCTTATAGCTATTTTTACATGATGTGGTACATGGTGTTGTCTCTTGCATATGCGTATTTTATGTGTGAGTCATTGATGATATGGAGGATTTATTTCATGTGTTTGTTAGCTACCATCACCGCATCTATTTTATATGTCACAGTTCTTAGGCTGGGATGAAGTATCAGATAGGGGAGTAGAAATGAAAACATTATTGCAATTAGTGATTTGGCAGTTTTGATCACTCTTTGACAATATCACGAGAGGCAGAATGAAAGGCAGTGGTGACAGCCAGCAGAGGAATATGAGGTATTGTCACGGGGGTAGAATGCATTTAGATAGAAGTAAATGGTCACCATCTACTGAGCCCTGTTCAAGCCACACCTTCAGTATTCATGCAAAGAAATAGCATTTTTAGAAGAATAAGGCGAAAGGAAAGTTACTTATAGGATGGATATGATGGAGAGGAAAGTATATGGCCAGTGATTAGAGAAGCTTAAGCTGTTTGCATTAGGTATTAACAAGGTGAGTAGAACATAATATGGATGCACAGGAGCATGATAGGCAAATGTGAAAGCCTGTCATCAATAAGAATGAAAGGAGAGGAAAAAGAGACAAAGACTAGAAGTTGTAGATCAAACTTCTTGGATAAGTGAAAGAACTTTGTTTTGGTCCCTCCGCCCTTCCTTCATTAGTACCAGCCTGGCTCCCCAGTCCCCATCCACACTGGATCTACCAGCTGTCTACTTACCCCCAAACTATTTCAGTATCACTGCAGCCAGTTGTGGAACATCTGGGGCTTGGCACATCTTTACATCCATCTGAGGGGGTTACTATGACCAACCCACTTACCCTCTCCCTTCAGATCTAATGGTATGTCTGAGTGGTGGTTGTACAAGGAAACATACAGCATATCACCCCACATCTGCAGCAGCACAACCATGTCTCCTCACTTATTCATTGCTTCTAGGCACACATACCAATGTGTTATCCCCAACCTGCACTAAGGATTAACACAGGAGGTGCACATAGGTCCATCTACTCAACCTGGGATGGTAACATCCATCCCTCTCTGCCACTCTGTCAGTCATCCAAGCCACTAATTGAGCTCGGGTTGGCTAGATTGTAGTCAGGGCTTTATCCATCTATGCTACCATAGCAGTATGAAATAACTTCTTCATAGAAAAATTGTGTTCCATTGAAAGGGGCTACAAGAATGGGTTATGGAAAAGAAAGCACAAAGGCAATCAAGAAGAAATGGAACATATACAGAAAGATCAAATGGAAAGATAGGATTAGAATGGCAAAATGTTGCTGAACTCATTTAAAGGGCCAACTAAACAGGCTTATTCATGACATCTGCAGCCAATCAAATGTAAAGAAAGGTAACATTCTTCGGGAAATCAAGGAGCCTTTCCTTCAGTATCTTATAGATTACTCCTTTTAGATATAGTGCTGTATATATCTGCCATTAAATCTGTTTGCTTTCTGTATTCATATTCGTTTTGGATATTCTATTTATAGTCAACATTTATGATTTAACATCAGTAAGGTCTGTCATACTTATACAATAAAACTATAGTCTTCATAAGGGGAAAGGGAGTGGTTGAAGGGAAGAAGAGGGAGCTGCAGAGCATTTCGTTTTATTTTAACTAAATAATATACGTGAAAATGGAAAGAGAAAGGGCTCTAATATACAGTATGTTAATGCTGCAAAGATGAATACTGACAAGCTGGCACTTTGCCATCTGTATGTTCACATGTATTTTACTTAAAAATTATTTTAAATGTGTTGTAAATATTTCCATTCATTTTTCAAATAAGCCATTCCAAATACGCCATTGGGATACTTGGCACTAGACATTATTACTATTATAAAGTAATTATCTAATTTGCTTACTTAAGCTCGTATTATGTGCGACACAGCTACAAAATGTGTTTCTTCCATGTTCTTGTCCTAACCTAAATCCTGGATTTTTAATGCTAATTATTATTGCTTTGTTAGTCACAGGCTAAATGCACTGACAATGTTTTTTTTTTGTTTGTTTTGTTTTTTTACAGAAACATTATTTTTCACTGGTTTACTTCACTCGCTGTCAGCCTTCTTTTTTCCGTCGGGCAGATTCATATATGTACCTGTCTTTCTTAATGCACGTCTCTTTCTTTTAAAGCCTCAGTGAAATTTTCTAATGGTATCTTAACTGCATTTAGGGTAACTGGATTTATAATTTGCATAATCTTAACATGATAATGGCTTATCTTAATGCACATTAAGTTGGGTAATTATGCATAATTAAACTATATGTTTAACAGCAATCATCTTCCAGAAGATGCAGTCTGCAAATGAGATAAGACTTGTACTGTTTTCTCATTCCAGAACTGCAAAGGCTGAATTTCAGATGCAAGAAAAGTTTCACTGACTTAATAAGAAAAAACATCTTATTCTAATTTTGCTTTTGCTTCTGGGGAGTAGAAGTTATCATTTGCTTATAACGTTTACTGGATTTATATCTATTTTATGAAGCAAATGCAGAGCCAGCAAATGAACAGATACTTTAGCAACATGCACTGTGAAGGGAAGAGGTGATGAAAGATTACTGCAAAGTCATGTGGCTGTACTGTTAGTAGAAGCAATACCAAAACTGACAAACTGTACCGCAAATCCAGACTAGACAAATCACATCAATTTTCTGTTCCCCTCGACAGGAAAGATTCATATATTGTATAACTTTCAAAACTTTATTAAATATAAAAACAATTTTGTAATTTAGACCTAAATATCAACTACTTATCTGCCAAATGCAGAATTTTCTACCTCACTGTGTCAACGTATTAACCATATAAGGAATGACATTTTTTTTAAACGTGCAGTGCCTTTATTTAGTACATAATTCTCGTTTGCCCCTAGTGATTATGGCAAGATGTAACAACAAAACACTAGCTGGTGGAAAAGCCAGATAGAACTGCAATTAGTTACTTTACAAGTCACACTTTCTGTATTTTATTTAATGACAGGAAATCAGCATCACTGAATTATAGGGATAAAAGCACAACTATGATGCAGTTGACCCCAGTTTCATTAGTAACTTGGGGGGAAGTAATGGAATGATGAGGAATCACCTCTAAAAGTATCACCTTTGGATGCTACTGTGGAAGTGCTAAGAAAGATAGCTTTTTAGGAGAGTAGGTCATGCAGCACTAACAATATGGCATAGAAGCAGAGTGGTGAGACAATAAGGATCTGGTTTTCACTTGAAGCAGTCAATATTTGCATAGTTGCAACATATTGCGGAAACATTTGTGGCAGAGAGAGAGAAAGAATCATTGGGGCAAATTAATGCACAAGAGTTAGCAACCAAGGAGAAGTCAGGTGTGAGAACATATGTGAGTGGGGACAGATACATGAGGATGAAGAAGGTAATTAGCAGAAGGTTGCATAAAGGAATAATATAATTCACTGGCTGAATAAATGTTTAAGTAAAATAATGGGAAGGGTACTATTATTTAACTAGTTTACCATGGGAAAGGGGTGAATGCAGAAGCTGATGGATAAAGCCCACAGAAGGGCCAGCAGTACATGAGTACAGGGAAAAGGGTGCTCTAAGAGACTGCTGAAATATCTGAACATTGAACAGTTAGAAGGCAGTTTGACTAAAATTAGAATCCAAAACTTAAATACAGAATAATCCAATTCAAGGGTAACTTGGACAATTGGATGGGTGCAGGAAATTCACTCCTGATTTGGCACCTATATATCTAATGGACACTGACAACCTGTAAATGGTTCATCTGCCAGGCCCCTGCTTGTAAATGTTTAATCTCCCAAGCCCCTGTTTGCACTTATCAAGGGTAGCAGAACTTGTCAGAGATTTGGAATGCATGGCTAGGCTTAAAAAGACCATTGTGGTCATTAGCCTAGTAAACACCTGTGAATCTGTGAATCTATGGAGCTATATAAAGGAGTGGGGCAAGGAAGGAGGCTTGTCAGACAGGTCGATTATACTAGGTACTCTAAATTTTAGCAAATCTGCAGGAAATTTATTTGGAGTGAAGGATACCCTTGAATCCCCTGGTAAGCTTTATTCACTCATAGCAAAAAAAGGTTCTTCAATGACACAGATCTGAAACACAAACACACACACGCACACACGCACACACACACACACACACACACACACACACACACACACACACACACACACACACACACACACACACACACGCACACACACACACACACACACACACATCACCACAGTCTCAAAATAACAAGTGCTTTAACTTGCACTCGCCCAATCCTATTTAATTTCCTAGAGATCCCACCACCCAACCATACTGAAATAAATAGCCTTACCAGAGCTCTAAATCTGACCCTAAAATTCCTGCCAAGTCTCTAACCCAAATGGTAGCACTCCCCTTCCGTTCCCTAAACCTAAAGTCCCTGATCTCTCTCTAAACCTAAAACTCAAATGCAACACCCTAACCCTAAACTCACTTCTACTCCCTAAAACTAAAATTCCCTTCCCATTCCCTAATGGTAAATGCCTTTTCCACTCCCTCTCACTAAAGTCCCCAATCACTCCCTAACCCAAAACTCCTACTCCTTAAGACTAACCCGCACCCCCACAGTACTGCCTGAAACCCTAACCTGCATTCCCACCCACTTGCAGTTCCTCCCACATCTGCCACACTTAACTTGCTCAAACATTAAAACCTTTGTGGTATGGAATGTCACACCTCTAGCAGCCTACACACATTCTGCATTCCAGAGCATTTTCTGAAAAATAACTTTAAAAAGTATAAGATAAACAAAAGTAAATATTTTGTGAATAATAAAAGCTATTAAAACTGTACAAATGGCACTGTTATCAAGAAGTATTATTTTCAGTGATAATATTTAGTGCATTCAGAATCTTTTTTACACGTACTGTAATGTTATAATGCATACAAATCCTGACTTATACTTTTTCTAAACTATCACAAACATATTTTCATATCTTGAAAACTAGAAAGCCTAGACGTTTATTGTTAGAACATTGTTGTTAACCAGACATATGTTTTCTCATGAGAACAAGAATTTCCTCTGTTAGTGCATGTTTATTGAGATATTGACAGAAAAATGAAAAGTTATGTTTAACTGTGTAATTAACAATACAAATAATACTGGATATCTCTCAAGATGGGCAACTTACAGTGCAAATATTAAGACAGTTTTCTTCAACATTATCTAAGGTTTCACCCAATGTCATGCAAATGTTTGTAATTCACTAGGTTTTTGAAGTATTAAGTACAAATGGAAATATTGCTCATTTCATAATTACTAATTAACTAGCAACATTTCTGGTATAATGTGATATAAACCAGCATTTTTAGTGAATTTTCCTGTCTCTCACTTTAGTATTGCACACCATACACCTCAATAAAATATAGGCCTCTCCATTGTGACAATATGAACAGAAATATGAAAATATGAATAATAAGGAGCAAACAAATATTAATTTCTCCACTGCAGGGCATCCTTGGCTAACAAGCTTGCTATCATTTTGTTAATAACTCCTTGCCCTTTGTTATGCTGCTTAATATTATCTTGTAAGTCAATTAGTTAAAGACACTAGATCCAAAATGTTCTGCACTCCACAGGTTGACATGGATGTGGACTGGAAGTATACAAAAAAGGAGTTTTATTTATCATTTGTTTACCAGGAAAGTCCTACTTGGAACAAGCCGATTTTCATCAGAGGCCCAGGGAGAAATGCTCCAGATGCATGTCTTGTAACATGGGAGGAAACCAGACCACCCAGAGTAAACCAACACGAATGCAGGGAGGACATGTTGACTCCACACAGAAGGCATCCCAGTTGGGAATTGAACTGGAGAACTTCTTGCTGTGAGGTGACAACGCAAACCCTATACTACTGCACCATCCTGCAGTCTAGGCTTGAGTGAGTTTAGCAGATAGCACATTTTTTACATAGTCAGCACAAGAGACTGTGAAATGTTTACATCCGTAATACAGTCATCTGTAAGACTGCTGCATCTTATTAGAAAGGGGCTACTCCCAGCAGTACTTGTGTTGCTGCAATAGGAAATTCACTAGGATATTCTCTCCAAAGCAGTCAAATATGCACACACACAGATGAACGCACACACACACACACACACACACACACACACACACACACACACACACACACACACACACACACACACACACACACACACACACACACACACACACACACACACACACACACACACACACACACACATACACACACAAATATATATATATAGATAGATAGACAGATAGCTATAGATATACATGCACAAAGAGAAGTGAAAACTATACCTTAATATCAGTCTGGAAAAAAGCATTTACTTGAACTTAGTCAAAGCAGTAATCTTAGAAGCCAGATAAGTAATCAACAATAATTTGCCTGATGGGCAATGCAATGATTGCATACTACTGAAAAACACTTTCAACTGCGATTCTCTTTTGGAGTATTTCCCCACCATTGCATGCTTGCTAAGTTGGCATCCCCTCCCCACATGCAAGGGTAAGGAGGGCTACTTTGCAATTGCATGGTTATGAAGTATTCAAACAACAGATGTTCGAATACTTCATATTCTTGTCCCCCTGCATACACAGGAAGTTAGGTGTAGGGATTAGGGAGTTGAGGTAAGGGTGGCATTGTTGTTAATGCAATAAAATGTCATTGTCGACATTGTCGGCATTAACAGTTGTTTTTCGATAATAGGGCCATTCGATTAGTTGTAGATTCGGTTAAAAACTTCGGTATTTAGTGCTGTTTTTATTGTGAATTTCGAGATATTGATAGTAAACCATATATATATATATATATATATATATATATATATATATATATATATATATATATATATATATACATCTTGGGGTCTGCTGAAAAAAAGTTTTCAGTGATATGCTTTCATGGAAATGTCCATCTGTGAAACTGCATTTTGTGGATCATCATGAACCACTTTTGAAAATGTCTGTTACCTACTACATATGGTCAGATTACTCTGCGCCTTCATCTTAATTACAAAATGTTTTATGTACTCCTGTATAAATGTCATTATGTGTGAAATATGAGATGTTACACAGTTTTAAATGTCATATTTGTAATCTGAAATGTTTTTAGGTAGCTGTCATGCTGTAAATTAATTCTGATAACTGCTCCATATTTATGATTCACGTAGAACTGCAACTAGAAAAGATAACTAGTAAGAAAAGAAAAATATGCAACAATAATATTTTATTATGGTTACATGGATGACATTTCTCAGTCAAATCAGTGGCAAATGCTTGGGATATCTGTTACTGGTGAGTTGTAATGGTTCTGCACAGACAGCTGATTATCTGGAAAATATAAGGAATAAATATATGACATAAGTAAAAGAAACTGATGGTTCTGTTTTTTGTCTGATTATTTTTATTTATTTATTTATTTTATTTTACTGTTTGTTTCTTTGCTGTTAACAGAAGCCCATTCATTTTATAATGAAGGCCATAGTAAATTAAGAATATTTTACTTTGTTGTGCGTACAGTATTTACCTAACGTATTCAGGCAGTAATTAATTAAAAGGTTCAACCATAAGGCCTTCTTTAGCTATATTATCAAACTTAGAAGCAAACCTATAATTCTGCATAGAACATATCAGCAAATCTAAATTCAGGGAGATTGCTAACATTTTTCTGGACAAAATCTCTTCCAATTTCATTCTTTCCACCCCCCCCCCTCTGTCCTTTCCAATTCCCCATGTGCATGTTCTTCCTTCTGGCACTTTCCAAAATTAAAAGCACTACCTCCACGTGATCTGACTATATACATAGATGCCTGCTAAGAAGTGCAACATCCCAGCTATAAAAACCCCTCCATTAACTCTTCAACCTGAGTCTCCCTAGTGGTTATGTCCTTGATGCGTGGAGAATAACAGTTGTGTTGCCATTATATAAATGTGGTCCCTCTACTAACCCTGGAATTAGCAGGCATATTAGCCTGATTAGTATTATTTACAAAGCTATAGTACATACATATTTTTTTCATTTATTTATTTATACTTTGTTGACTGGGTTAGTCTCACTATGCTAGTAATTTCTTTTCAGGGGAGAACCAAGGTAGTATTTATTTGGCAAGATCATCAGGGAATTTCCCCTTGTCTTTTTAATAGGAGCCATGGGATATTTTACATCCACCTGCTCTACCACCAACTCCTGCAGGTATGACATTAATTAATGTCCCATCCGAAGTACCCCATACTTAGGAGTGCAGTATCCCTCTTATACAGCACTGCAGTGTTAGCAATACACCTACCTGGTGTGGGAGTAGAACAAACGGCCTTCTGCACCAAAGGTGAGTGTGCTGTTGCAATGAACTAATAAACAATGCAATATATGACCTTATATCCCTGGATATATAGCCATTCAGTTTTGTAAATAAAAGGCAGATCTTGCTTGTTCAGCCAGGTTGCATTGTTTGAAAGCATTACTATGGCCATGGATAAGGGCCATGCAGCCCACACTGCTTATATGGACATTGTCAAGGCTTTGGACACTACACCCCCATGCAGGAACAACTGGCAAAGTTTCCCAACTCAGCATTAACTGATACATAGTTAGCTGGATTAGTAATTGACTGCCTGACAGAACTCTTACCAGAAACATTCGGTATATTTGCTCTATACGGAAAAAACAATGTTATCAGTGGCATACCGCAGGGTTCTGCCATGGGTCCCCCTCTCTTTGGTATATATTTCTCTGACATTAAATTTGATATCAAGGGACTATGTGTAGCCATGTTTGCTGATGATTGCAAACTGGGGGTAGCAAATCCCATTCATATACTCAAATTATCCAGCAATGGCTGCACCAAACTATATGTGGTCTATTAATCACACGGTTACCCTCAACACCAAGAAATACTGCACAGTTTCCTTTGATAAATAAAATTCCACCTAATTTGATATAGTTCTCAGGGACTTAGATATGCTTGTGATTAACAGATGCATCTTTTATCACCATGTCTCTGAACACCATGAATCTGGGAAAATATTTGTTGGAAGATCCTTCTATCTTGCACAGCTTGTTCTTGGTGTCTCTTCATGACCTAAGAAGTTATAGTCCCATTTTATTCATCCAATATTAGGATCCTCATTCTTTGGCATATACTGTAGTGAGCATCTGAACAAGTTTGAGGGACCTCAACTTTTCCTTACCAAAATGATCTCAGGTCTGAGTACCATTAGCTTCTGCCCGTCTACTAAGTGTCATACACACTCTTAAGGAATAATCTCTGCATAGTCATCCATGCTATGAAAAACCCAGCACTGTTTGAACTCCTTCACATAAACAGAACCAGTGGTAAAGAAAACACTTATCCTAGATACATAAACCTGTACTACTATATCAACAAATCAGATAGCATGTCAGATAACTAAACCAACATTTACCCTGCTTCTGGAATAATCAGCAAATACCTATCATGCAGAGTAATACCATAACAATGTTTAAAACCAGTCTAGATTACTGGATGTGTAATTGCAAATTTTCATCAGTGATATGTGGAGAAAGTCTGTTTAATAGAAGTCATTGTTAGCCTCCAACCAGTATTGGGTAATGTAGTCAAGATCAGCAGTGGTGTTCTTTTACCTTAAGCTTAGTAATAACCTATTAATCTATAGGTTCATAAGGTTGTAGTTAAGTACTAGGTTAACTGCCCTTTAGGGCCATTTTAAGCCTAGCCAATTTCCCTTTTTGTGCTTGAAATAACCTAACCCATTTGATTAGAGATTAGCCTTACCCATCCTGTTGTCAATAATTATTTATTACTCCTAATGAGATAGGGCTTTCAGTTTGTTCATGTAAAATGCGTTGTTTAGGCCTTGTATGCTTTCAGTAAGGTATCTCTGTGGGCATTCCAGTTTTTGCATGTGTCTGGACAGATACATGACAAAGGGGGCATTATATTCAATGATTGGCCTAATGAGGGCTGAGTAAAGGGGAACAATTACATCCCAAGATCTAGACGCAATCCCTCTGTTTATAAGCTGTGCAATAAAGAAGGACTGTCTTACAACAATAGAGACATGTTGGTCAAAAGATAGGTCACTGCTGATATAAGTTCCCAAATTCTGAACAATCGGGTCAACTATGAAAGACATAATCAGTATACATTTATAAAATGATATACAGATCCATTTAAGATATTTTTCTAAAAAAAACCTATGAGTCATAGAGTAGGTGATAAGCATTAAATAAAGACTGGGTAACAGCATTTGCATTGAGTCTAGTTTGTTTTACATATATCTATAACCATATATATATATATATATATATATATATATATATATATATATATATATATATATATATATCTATATATATATATATATATATATTTATAGGTCTACTTCAGTAGACCGAAAGACCACATGACTGATAGTCAAAACAACGAGACCAAATCAATGACTGTGCACAATAACGAAACATCAAAACCACAAAATACCATATGACTGACAAGGAAATGTATAACACTGACAACAGCTGATGCCATCTGTGTAATAACACTGGTTTACACAAATTAGCTATCTCCTAGCTGTACAACCCTATTTGTTCTGTTGAACTATATCTGTAAAAACAGTACTTTACACGTAACTATCTAAGTAAATACATCCCAACAATGTGTATTACCTCTGCTGCACACTGAAAGCAACATAGCTGACATAACCAATAAAGCCCCGGGACTGTTAGGTGATGTGAACCAGAATATAATGTCAAAAACAAGGAAGTAGCTACTATTAGTAAATGGCTACTTGCACCACTTAGACAGTACAAAGAATTCTAACACTTATTGGGGATATAACAATAACATCTCTCAAACTTGCAAATGTAGTTCCGTAACTACAACAAAGCCTAATGCGTACAGGCAACATAAATCCATTCCAAAGTACTATCCGATAGATCCCGGAAAATTGCAGCGGTACGTAACATGCCATAATTTAAAACCTAGAGCAACCTACAGTAGAAAAGACAGACAAATATAGCAAATACTAAATACAAGTCATCCATTTCTGCTGTTGTGGGGGGGCTACACCCCCCACCCCCCCCCCTAATTATATATACCAACTCCAAGATCGCACTACACTGAGGACAGGGCAAAGTTTCCAGTCCTCACTATATCACAATCTCACTGTGAGTACACTACATTAGACATTCCCCAGGATTCAAAAACCTTGGTGCAAGGACGGTTTTAGCCTTGCGCTGAGCTTCCTCAGTACAGATAGCGCAGCAGTGCCATATGAATATGTATGAGGGCGTGCCACCGCAACCTCGACATGCACAGGACACGTGTGTGAGTGCAGGGGACATGTGCAAGTGCTCTACGGAGGCGTAAACATGCCCCGACACTTGCAAAACCTACCATGCCTACTAGTAGACCCTGCCCTTAATAGTAAGTCAGTAATTCAGTGTCCATGGATACCGAAATGTATGTTAAGCATGCAAGAGTGCCCATGAACAGTGAAATAAACTCAAAGTAGTAAACACACAAGCACGTAGTGGAATGTTGAGCCCTGTCCCTAGAACTTTCACAATTAGATTCCCTGTCCCTGTGTCCCTATTATACATTCGAATTGCTGCAATATTGAAGGTGTAAGCACACTGCAGCATGTCTGCACGTCACTGCCCTCTGCGAGTGTAGCTTACACATCATATTTATTCAAATAGAGAAACACACGTGGAATCAGCGTAAGTGTCACTAGTGTAGTGTTTAGAGCATCCGCCTAACAAACAGGCATTCATAGTTCGAGCCCAACAATAGCACATATCATTTTCCATGTGGAATGAATGTCGTTTTGCTGTAAAACCGACATAAGAGTATCGCATGAGATATTTAACTTAAATGTCATTCAAGCAAAGTGGCACTGTCATAATGAATAAGGTACTAGTAAGCAGGTGTAAGCACAAATAAGCAGCAGTAAACACATATAAGCACCAGTAAACAAGTCTGAGTGCACATGCGCAGGTCTAAGCAGTGCCCAGCATAAGAAATGTATATAAGTATATACAGATATATAATATATATACATATATATATATATATATATATATATATATATATATATATATATATATATATATATATATACATACATACATATATATATATATATATATATATATATATATATATATATACATACATACATACATATATATATATATATATATATATATACATATATATATAGCTATGAAGAAAGAATGACGTAACAATAAAGTATACAAAAGGAATGAGAAGGGAATCAACAGCAACCCCAGTATTATATAGCACTTTCAGCATATGTCATATCAAGCTGGGCAGGAGTGAGCAAAGCACTGATACTCACACCACAGGCAGGATATTACCAGTGGGAGTAACATTGTTGATTTGCTAAGTCTACTTTACACACAGAGCATTGATAATATATCAATAATAACAATAATAATAATAATCAGTATAATAAAAATCAAAAATTGATAGGATGCTTGGCCACCCGACCATTACACAAACAAGGTCAGGTATGTTCAAGGACTAAATGGTGGGAGAGCCTGAGAATACATGGGTTGGGACAACATACGTGTAGGGCCCCTAACGTTCGGGAGAGGGCAATGTGTGGAGGTGTGTCATGGCTGCGATAACAAGTGGACAATGGATGGTATGCATGTATTTTGAACACAAGTGGGGTGGAGGAACTATGGGTATAAAATTATGGAGCCAGGCATACCGGGGTTGGATGGGCTGGTTCTAAATGGACCGCCCCATGGAGATCAGCGAGTTTGTTATAAGTATATATGCATACACACATTCAGAAGTACATTCTCTGTAACACATTCATTCCATTTGCAGACATAAATAACATGAATGTGCCCTTACAAACCTCGATGGTAGATAGAATAATAGGTTGTGCAGAAGAGGGATGGGATGAAACTTCTAAAACGCAGAAGTGTGTACAATGTCCGAAGTCAGCGCTGTGCTGAAAATTATCAAATGTGAGGACTTTTCCACACATGGAATCATTCCTGTGGCCTGCCTGCTATGGCAACACCAATTACTAAACCGGTCTATTTGTAAAAGAAATATGCTGAACACGTACATAATTAGGCTGTCATGTGTAACGTGTGCATTACCACATACTCATACATATTAATTTATTGTAGTGTCATGTTAACAGGAGTAAGGATGTAATGAAGTATAGAGTCTAATCTTGACATAAACACATGAGTGTTCCATGTGGGATAACCCAAACATTGCGTATAGTATTCTATTGGTCGCTCATGTCACCAATGTAGGTGGACTAAACGTCTGGGAGTTCTGAGGATATGTGGAGTGATTCAACCGATGGGATGGTTCTATAGGAGTAGGGAGTGGTCAATGTGTAGTGGTGTGGATACACCGCGAATCCGACTGGAGAATGGATGACTGCAGCGTTAGGGAGACATTGGGGTGTGTGTTTGGGGAACCAGGAGCCATGGGTATATGGGTATATATGCAAATGAAGCAGCACAGTAATAGTGTATTGGTTAGAGCAACTGCCAAACAAACAGACATTCCCGTACCAAATCCCACTGTATCACATACCATTTACCATCAGTAATCTGTACATGAACATATTGCAACATCTGTCCACTGTATAACCTGCAAAATATCAAAAGTTAACTGGAGTGAAGTGTCAGTGTCATAATGAATAAGGCACTAGTAAGCAGGTCAAGCATATATAAACACCAGTAAGCATGTTCAAGTGCATTTGGCAGGGTATGCATTGGTTTACAGACACACACACACACACACACACACATATATATATATATATATATATATATATATATATATATATATATATATATACATATATATATATATATATATATATATATATATATATATATATATATAGTTGCAGACATATACATATACGTATATATATATATATATATATATATATATATATATATATATATATATATATATATATATATATATATATATATATATATATGTGTGTGTGTGTGTGTGTGTGTGTGTGTGTGTGTGTGTGTGTGTGTGTGTGTGTGTGTGTGTGTGTGTGTGTGTAGATATACACAGATATACAGCTATGATAGGAAACAGCACACAAGAATGACATATGTTCACAGGCTATGCCAATGGAAGTGAGGAGCCCAAGCAAGAAACATGAAACATGTAGCATGACCTTCCACCCCCCCCCCTCAGCCGGACACGGGAAACATACACACAGACAATGTAAAGCATCCACTGCTTCCCAGACCACAGGCAGGATACAACCAGGGGGTGTACACTGTGCACCCATAAATTCTACTCTTGGAACACAGACGAGTGTCCCATGCCGGACACCCCAAAATTTGCCAAGATGAAAAGAAGGTGATAGAATGACCATTCTGGCTGGGGTGTATACATACTCAGAATACAAGGGTAGGAAACCCTGATGACCCATGGGCCGAGACAATTGTATGAAATGGGTCCCATGAAGTGTAGAGTGGGCAGCATGTAGTGGTGTGTCCAGAACAGACTAGGACCCAGAGTAAGGATGGGTGCTGTTGAGGAGGTGTGGGTGGGGGAACTATGGGTAGCTACTTAAGGGTCTAGGTGTGCAGGTGTTGGCTGATGTGGGCCTATATGGACAGCCCAAGGGATGTAAGCGAATGTGTTCATTGGGCAGAGGCGTCGCCCAATGAGCAGCCACACCCATTACGAGTCCCACTGCAGCAAAGTGTAATCTATATGGCAAGGAACGGAATATCTAGATGTAAACGCATATATGTAGAGGTATGTGTGTGTATATCTACCCATAACAACATAGAGATAAGCCTCTCCCTCTCTGTAATACAAATGTATACATACAGAGACAGACTATGGATACATACTCACATATAAATATATACATATGCAGACACCCATAGACCCATATGTTGTGAGATATATATATATTTATTTATTTATTTTACATTTGTTACCTGGGGGTGTCTGACTGAGCCAAAAAGGCCCTTTTTCAGCAAAGGCCCGGGGAGAAAATCTCCACACAGAAAAATTACAGATACATTTAGTTATTTAGACATGATCAGAATACACATAAATTATAAAAGACATGTTTTTGCAGTGGTATGCGGCACATCAACAGTTACAGTGGAGAGAACAAACAAAAAATATTAATTTAAAAATACATGTATATATATATATATATATATATATATATATATATATATATATACAGCAAAATATAAATATACATGTATGCATACATATACAGATATATCTGTGTATAGTAATGTAAACAGATACATACATATATATATATATATATATATATATATATATATATATATATATATATAGATATAGATATATATATATAGATATATATATATATATATATATATATATATATATATATATATATATATGTGACTGTAAATATACAAATGTATATAGCTAGGATAAGATACAGCAGTTACAAGTAACATATGTTCACAGGCCATGCATATGGGGGTGAGGGGTCCAATAAACAAATGTGTAACATGTAGCATCAACCCCCCCCAGCTAGGCCGGTGAGACATACAGACACACAATAAAGGTAAACACACCACCACTTCCCAAACCACCGGCAGGATACTACCAGTGGCAGAGACCTGCCAGATCTAATCTTGAAATGTAGACATCAATGTCCCTTGTGGGACACCAAAAACTAATGATCGTAGGCAGTCCCAGTAATGACTTATCAAACCAGGCTGTAGATGTACACGGACCAGTAGGTTGTGCAAGCCTGATAACCCATGGGTCGACACAATGTACGACATGTGTCCCGACACGGGGAGAGTGGGCAGTTTGTAGTGGTATGTTTATACCCCACCTGCACCCACAGTAAGGATGAGTGCTGTAGAGGAGTGGCAAGTGGGGAAACTATGAATATGCAGTTATGGGCCTAGGTGTGCAGGTGTTGGCTGGCACAGTCATATTAGGACCGCCCTGGGGATGCAAGTAATATTCTGAAATGGGCATAGCTGACACCTATATCTCTCTACCCCTAAGAGCACATCCACTGGACAGGCCATAAACCATTGTGGGAACAAATAGGGACCATACCTCTGAACTGTCCCCGATTTCCAGGGACGTCCCTGATTTCAACACAATTTCTAAATCTGTCCCACTTAAACCCTCCTAAAACTAGTGACATTTGGAGGAAAGGTGGTGAATTACGCATAATGAATAAAGACAACAATTAAGAGTTATAAACATCATTTACCTCAGAAAATGTGTATGAATTCATATACTCTGAGTCTGTCAATGTATCAGGTTAATAGCACCAATAATTTAAATGTGTCCCTGATGTTGTTATGCCATGTCCCTGATTCAGTTTGTATTTTTCCCCAATCGTATGAGAGGTCTGATAGGGACAGAAAGCACATATTCCATTGACAACCTTAGAAAGATGATAGAATATTAGGTATGCAATAGCATGACTCGGCTGAAGGATATGGGTTCCAAAAGCCCAATTACTTGTTTGTATTAAAGAGTGTCAATTCCCATGTATTAGCCAGATGGGTGCAGATTGTAAGAGGAACACACCAATAATATGGATCAAACTCTGGACAGGCCGCGGATTCCGTACAGTCAAACGGCATGCTGTCACCTAATGGGCAGCCATTCCTGATACTGTAGGCATGTAATCCAATGTAATAGGCATCACAAGGTAATATCATAGTCCTCACTCCCACCCAGGGGTGTGAGTGTCAGATGCAAACACCAAATGCATTGCATTTGCAAGTTCAGGAGCAAGCTGGTGTAAGCCTGTATGGCCGCCAGTATGCGACTATTACACTGGTAAAGCAATGTAGAGGCTAACTGAGTGTAAGAAACTGTAACCAGAGGTTAGCATTGCTTAGCACTGCGCAAACCCACGCACACACACTCACAACTGCTTTAATGGCCTTAATCACTCTGTATCCAATGGCCTTGTTCTGCCCTGCAACAAAATAAACGGCCTCTGCAAGGCTCGAAACCAGGACCCTGCACACATAGCTATTGTGATTTACCACTAAGCCATGGCAAATACAAAAACATCGGACCTTATCACAAACATATCATCCAGCGCAGTCATTCAACAGTATAGGAAATGTATTCCATCGTGTAGATGTATGTGTGAGTGTTTATGTCCAGCATATAGATACATACATGGCATGTGCCAGCGCTGCTTGTAGGAGGACCACTGGCCAACATGCTCCTGCAAGACCAAGCACATCAGCTGGAGTCACCAGACACATGTTTTGGGCTGTAATGGAGGCACAGAGACATGCTGAATGGCACAACAGAGATGGTCTGAGGCTTCAGAGGGCTGCTGTCCATTCATTAACTGCCAACATCCAGGCACTTGCAAATGCTCACCATCATCTTGCAGATGTTTTGGATAGACGATTGGGTGACATGGTGGGAGTCCTTGACCGTGGCATGTCAATCCTCGAGCGTGGAATGTCTGTGCTGGAACATCTGGTGGAAGTGAGGCATCGGGCACTTGGACGTAGGCCAGCTACATCACCTGTTGAAGGTCTACGTGAACATGCTACTGCACATGTCCGCTCCCATAGCGGCGGTAGCAGCAGCAGTGCTTCTGGTGCTATGCAATCCACATGAGGACACAGTAGACCACGTGCACATTGTCCTGGATGGTCCCAACAGGGACATGATTCCAGTGGACATGTGTCAGCAGACGGTACCCAATCTGGACCTCTGCCTGGTAGTGCCTGTGCAACTCCTGGCAGGCGCAGGTCATGTGGCTGTGGCCGGACACCATGAACTGTGAAACCTGCCTTGTACAGTCTGCAGATGTCAATATTACCACTGTGTAGGTCAGCCACATGCCAGACCTGTGTGCATGCATACACACACACTGGAAACAAATGTAGGGCACTTCAACACACACACACACACACACACACACACACACACACACACACACACACACACACACACATGCATAACATCCACACATGCCCAATGATGTCACAGGCTCTAACATACATGCATGATGTCATCCAACGGCACAGCCTAGGCCTCTGACAAACATTATCACCCTGTGCATATGATGATACCTGTGCCACATCCCTGTCATCCACACCATTGGTGCAGGGACATGTTCATATGGTCTGAAGCACAGGGTGAACATACTAGGTAGACATTTTTAGATTAATATTGTTGAGTAGTGTTGACAGGAAACAGATATACCATGTATTGCAGTTTTAGAATGCATTTTGTACGTTTGACAGTATGTGTCATGTGTATCAACACTAACAGCATGTTGATCTTGATGTTCTACCTTCCTCTTTCAGGTGTAGTTACATGTGCCGAGGGATGTTGGTGTTTGCGGGAGTCCCATATGTACATGTTGACTACCCACAGGTCAGTATGACAATACCTGCATGCACTTTATAGCTTCCACATTACAGTTATATTCTTCCATGTTGCAATTATGTTTACTGTTCTAATGATCCAAGAGCATGATAGCTGTGTTGTAAGTTAGTGGGTGACATCACAGGTATAGTTACCTGGAGCGTAGAGTGGGTACTAGAGTGGTATGCTGGATGACAAGGGTAAAGGCCAGTGGAAATAGTGGCTTCTCATTGGGAAGCAGTAATACCCACTGCCATGACAGCATGCAAACACAGACACACCCACACACTCAGTTATTCCAGACACAGTAACACACACTCTGACACACACACACAGTTTCCATTGTTTGGATGAGAACCCCTACCTATGTGCATATCATCATTATAATACTACGCAATCACAAGGTGCACCACAAAGATTACACATGTACAGATAGATGGAATGGCCTAAGATTGAGGACATCGACAGGGATACTACAGTGCAGTGAGTGTATGTGGGGAGGGGGGTCCATCAGTAGGCTATGTAACAACAGGTGACACCCCAGGGTGTACATGTTAACAGGTGGTTAGTATGCCCATCTACGATTGATGATATCAACAGGGATGCTAGACTGCTTTAAGTGGATGGGGGTATGGGGCATTAACATTTCACCATGGTAAAATACAGCCTCACTCCAGGAACCGGACAGCCATACACATGGACAGCCATACACACACACACACACACACACACACACACACACACACACACACACACACACACACACACACACACACACACACTGGCATTCACATAGATATACACCTATGTCATACACATACAGACACTTTACATGTATGAGGTTTAACCACCTGCCTATGCCTTTCTTTCTACACTTCACTCTGTACTGGTGTCAGCAACAGTGTTCAGGAGAGTGATAACATGTGGGATGCATTCCCAACCATACGTGACATATATGGACACACACCCACAAGTGCCAGTACTGTGAATCAAACACCTGCCTATCTCATGATAGGTACTACAGCAGTACAGCACTATCGCATCCAGTACAATGCTTACTGACTCTTTCCTTTGACAACTGTGCTGATATATGCACAATATATGCACAGGGGAGGTATTAATGTTACAGGTGTCATGGGGTTTGCCTTGGGTGTCACCCTTAGAGAATTCTACATTGTCTGTCTTCCACTTCAGTTAACAAAACCTGACCTTAGCAGGTACACAGGTTATTGTAGGACTGGTTTTAACACACCAGTGAGCTGTCCTCAGTAATCATTCATCTGCAAAGACGCCCCATCTCTTAGTAGTCATGTCCAAACATCTGTCCATACCTCATGTATGGCTTACTGTACTTAGAGCATATCACCATATACAGTTGGCAATGTTGAGGCTGTATTGCAACAGCATGATGTACTAAGACAACAGTCACCTTCAGACATCAGACACTGCACACACATGGAATCTACACAAACAGCAATACATGTACACATATGCGGTCTACATCAGTATGTGCACTAGCAGGTCAAGAGGATACATTACACACCTTCCCCACGCCATGTGTGAAACATAGCCGAGCATTACACCATAATGGATGTTGTATTCATGTACTGGTAAGACACCACCACTTTCACTTAGTAGCCAAGTGTACATATATTACAACAGCACATATCAGCGTGACACACACAGCATTATTCCATGTCATGCTCCTACAAACTGTTACTTGACAGTGCCATGGTGAAGCCAGGGCACTGTAATGGTCAACAGTGAGCACATCATATTTGCCACACACACCTCATGTGCACTGGAAGAGTGCCAGCAATGTGCTCTGTTAGAGCTAGGCAGTACACTCATTCAAGCATGCGCAAAGTCTGTGGCTTGTAAACATCTCACCCCAGCATGTACTGGCTATTGTGGTACTAAGGCTAATGTCCAGACAGCACACAGTATGCATGGCTTGCAATTGTTGACATGGGGTATATGTAGGAGCTGTGGCCACACATGGCTGTACATGTCATGAACATATCACCTGTGACTACTCAGGAAAATACAGTGCAGAGCTGGATTTCCCTGAGTCTGTCAAAACAGGCCTTGTGCAGGTCCTATGGTCCTGTTATTTGGGTATGTTTGTAGGTATTGCATTAGGTGGACATGTCTAAAGACATACATGCCACATGGGGTGTTGTATGATATGATAGGTGTCATGGGTGACCAGTAGAGAGGGGATATTACCTCTGTCAACCTAGATATCGAGCCTTATGTACTGTTAGCATGCTATCTGCCATGTGCATGTGTGTAATGACTGTAGCCACCTGTATGTAGAAAGGTAAATGAAAGCTATGGTAATGTAATTTATGTTGTATGAGTGTGGGATGTACATATCCAGGGCAGGTACGGTTAAGTCATATCCAATCATGAGGGTGTTATTTACTGGTGTACACCAATAGTCGACCGTGTTAATGCTGACAACATCCGAGGGACCCTGGTATGTGTACAACTGAGCTGGTTACAAACAGTGGTATTATTGCATTGCATAACACATTATGCAGCTGTGTCTGTACATGGGCACTTTGCACAGTTGATGTAGGCCTAGGTACAGTCCACCAATTGAGGGTTATCTGGTGGTCTACCATACTATGTCATACCACATATGGATGTGTGTTGGTAGTCTGGGAACAAGGTGGTGGATGTATATGAGGAAACAACCTAGAATGCAGCATTTGCCATTGTCACCTGTACCTGACTCATCTGTGATGTGTTATGTCAGAGTAGTGGTCTTTATATGTGAGTAGCCTTTATTAATATGTGTACACCACCACCTGGTATGGTCCATACCACTGTTATGGCCCACATGCCTGGATCTGAGTTATATGGTGGTAGTGCATTTCTGCACTACAAAGCCTTCAACCAGATGTTCCTCACTGCACAGATGTCGGTATTCCCCATTGTAGGTTCTACATTGAACAAATGGATTACTAAAGCCACACATCGGGTTAACATAAGCATCCAATGCAATTGCCATGTAGGTGTCAGGGTGTTACTTTTGTGTGTAGGTCATTTGCCTTGGAATGTGGCTATATGGGTAAATGTGACCTCGGTATTATCCTCACATACAC
The DNA here is from genome assembly GCF_019279795.1 of Protopterus annectens. Lineage (NCBI taxonomy): Eukaryota > Metazoa > Chordata > Ceratodontiformes > Protopteridae > Protopterus > Protopterus annectens. The sequence continues at coordinate 1,370,928,744 of NC_056733.1, forward strand.
GTGTAACATGGATGCATTTGCTCTGTGTTGAAGGCTTGTTGTTCGATCATGACAGCCCAGAATGACAGACACTGGACAACTTCATAATAACAGCAAGACATTGGCTCATTGTTTTGGTCTAGCATTTGCTACCCATACCATGACATCACTGCACGTGGCATTAATGTGCTTGGTAGCAAATGCCCCATGTAAGGTGACGGACAGTGGCAGAACTTGTGTATATGACCAATGTGAGATATACTTAGGGTAGCAGTCCTGCTAATAATGACAACTACTAACATAACCAGGAGAGGTCATCTTGACACCTGCACCTTAGTACCATTACACAAGGTGGCTCACACATTATGCTTGCACATGCCACTGCTCCACGTATAATGTCACTGTCCACAACCTATCAATGTATGCCTTTCAGGGCAGCAAGGTGTGTGTCACATGCTGTAGGTAGCATCCACCTGTGCGATCCAGGTAACCTATTGTCTGTCACGTCCACACATGCATGAATGTGTATATGTAACATATATATGTCAATACGTCATGTACATGTATGCATGTGTATCACACAGCACAGACACAGATATATCATTTACAGGCCACATACAGGTATCAGGTAGTAAACCAGTATGATGTGCATATATACTGACAGGTAAGCTGTACCTAGCTGTAAACCTGTGTGTTTACAATAGGAGTCCATTATAATGTGTTCTGTACATTTAAGTGTTTGAGCATGCACATTGTGGCCTTCAGTGGTTAGAATCGGAGTGCATCCCAAACAACCCTGTACTACTAAGTGTATGAGCGTACCTTGTGTAATTTGAGTCAGTGCATCCAACAAGCCATTTGTTACTAAGTGTATGAGCATGCCGAGTATAACCTTGTGTAGTTGCAGTCATAGTGCATCCCAAACTGCCCTGTGCTTCTAAGTGTATGAGCATGCCCACTGTAACCCTGTATAGTGATAGTAGTTGTCAATTCCACAGATGGCCATACTCCAGTTCAGGTTCCTGTTGTGCTACAACTATATCTGTCAGGCCTACCTGCGGATGATGTGTCTTATTTGTGCATACAGGTTGTAATGGACACCTACTTTGAACACACAGGTCTACAGCTATGTACTTCATGACTGTCAGTCTCCCTGTTGTTGTCCTCAATTGTAGAAGGGCAGTCTGACTGCCTTGGAATGTGTAATCGCTGTGGCGTGTCTCGTAAGTGTGTAGTACTGTAATAGTGAACTTTAGATAGGCAGGAGTTCTGATCCCACCACTGGCAACTGTTTGTGTGTGTGACAGCAAATGCCTGAGTGTGTGTCTGTGTGTGTGTCAGCAAATGGCTGAGTGTGTTTGTGTGTGTGTGTCAGCAAAAGCCTGAGTGTGTGTGTCAGCAAATGGCAGAGTGTGGTTTTGTGTGGGTGTATTTGTGTCTGCATCCTGTCATGGCAGAGGGTTTTTCTGCATTCGAAAGTGATACCTCTTTTTGCACTGGCCTTTATCCTTGTCAACCGCTAAACCTCTCACTTCGCCCCTCCCCACTGCAAGCAATTGGTCCTGTGATGTCACCCAGCTCAGACATGGAATCAGTAAGTGTAATTGTATGTGTTGTGTTCTGTGGCACATACCCCAACTGCATACCACTGTACTAGTTACCTTTACATAGAAAAGACGTGTATGCACAATACTGGCAAGTGTGTGCGTGTTTTTGTGTATGACTACTCTGTAGCCAGGCATACACATGTGTAATATCTTTTAGCACACCATGGTAGCCATCTGTGGTGACAGGGTGTCTACAAAGTATTACATAGTTAGGAATGGTAAAGAATACACAGTCAAGCACGGCTACAGTTGGGTATGTTATTTTCCTGTGCCACTGTCGAGCAGTGACACAGAAGTGGTCACCGGGGTGTAGGCCCATACCCATCATTCCCCCACCCTAACTCCACAATCCCTGGGGTAGATTACATTAGCCATCATTCCCCACCCCAAACTCCACATACACAACAACCATCCCTTCTCTGGTGAACTGCTTATGATTTAAATGTTATAACACAAGAAATGCCTCTGTCTTGTGTACACTTCAGTTCCTTTGGAGCCCTTCTGTGTCACAAAGGGGGTTCAGACGTGTGTAGATATGTATATATATATATATATATATATATATATATATATATATATATATATATATATATTTATTTATATATACATATGGCTAAGGCTGTGCCTGTGTATATGTATGTATATATATATATATATATATATATATATATATATATATATATATATATATATATATATAAATGTACACATCCTGTAGGTGCATATAAATATGTAGTTATGACAGTTGTACAGCTGTAGACTTGTCTTTGTTGTTTCACAGAGTACAGTACATTCATTGATACTGTACATATGTACACAAAGGGACTGTCCCATTAGTTTTCAGTACTGTGGAATACCTGTAGTAGGATGTGCATTATAGACTTCATGCAACATGTGTACATCTCAGATGGCTTAATGGTACATCCAGTGACCTCAGTGTGCATGGTCCAGGGTTCAAGACCTGCAAGCCTTGTTGATACTGTCAATTAGGAATGCATAAGACAACTGTAAGCAGGTGTAAATGTCTGTTCATGACAGCAAGCAGCGGGTACACGCAGGTACCAGACATGTACAACCCACAGTACACTTGGAATGCCCTTCTTTGGCAATCCTGCTGATGTCATCCACCTATGAATACACCTCTGGGACTGCTATAACCCAGGAATCTCCATGAAGCATGCTGGAACTGTGTAGTGTGTTAAACTAGTTTGGTAGGTGTTCTAATCCCAGACAGGTCAACTGTGTGTGTGTGTGTGTTTGTGTGTCTGTCTGCTTGTCTGTGAAAGAAATGATGCTTTTAGAGTATGCACACTCTTTACAACCCACATGACCACCTTTGGCAATCCTGATGATGTCACCCACCTAGAAATACACCTCTAGGACTACTGTAACCCAGGTTTCTCCGTAACACATGCTGTGACTGCATATTGCTGTAGTGTGATAAACTAGTTAGGTAGGGGTTTCATTCCAAGAGAGGCACACTGTGTGTGTGTGTTTGTGTGTGTGTGTGTGTGTTTGTGTGTGTGTGTGTGTGTGTGTGTGTGTGTGTGTGTGTGTGTGTGTGTGTGTGTGTATATGTGTGTGTGTGTGTGTGTGTGTGTGTGTGTCTTCTCTGTCTGAGGCAAGAACAATGCTTTTTAGAGTATGCACACTCTTTACAATTCACATGACCACCTTTGGCAATCCTGCTGATGTCACCCACCTAGGAATACACCTCTAGGACTGCTGTAACCCAGTGTTTTCTGTAGCGCATGCTGTAACTGTGTATTGCTGTAGTGTGATGCACTAGTTAGGTAGGGGTCCTAGTCCAGGACATGACAGGTCTGTGTGTGTATTTGACTATCAGAGCCTGTGTGAAGGTGGCTGTGAGTGTCTAATCACTGGACATGTTGGGGTGTGGATTTTGTAGTTTTCATATATGGTGTCCGTCTGATATGTCACAATGTCCACCTCACAAGGAGTACAGATGTCAGTCAGCCATGGGACTGTGTTGGCAAGCCATACCCCCACATCTGACAAAAGGCCTGGTGAACAAAGTATGCAACCCTACTATTTCCTGGAATACGTCCTGAACTCATGTGTCATACACAAACACACTTGCCTAGAATATCCCGCTATGTTGCTAGTACCCTGCACATTGATGACAGATAGCAGGCATGGTGTGATTGGAATGGGCTGCAGAGGGCATGGCACCCTGTACAGCAGTACAATAGGCACATAATTGAGGGACAATGTGCCTTCACTATGTTACCCACTGGATGCCTGCAACATATGTGGTGCCATCAAATGTGATCCACAGAGGCCATACAATGCCTTACACATGTGCCCTGTATGGACTGATGCCACTGACACCAGGGAACACCTGTATCATGCTATCAATGCAGGTGCAGGGTCAACCTGCTTACTATAAGCAGGTTCTGCCACACCAGGCCAGTACTGGCATATCGGAGGATAACAGTCTGTGTACACAACATGTGCCAGCCAAACCAGGAACACCTGTACATGCCACTGTACATTATTGTGAAACATGCACATCCCAGGCAATGTCCATGTCAAGTACTATCAAACACAGACATGGCATGCATTGCAAAGCTATGGCCATACACAATGGTAACCAGGATGTCAGGGCAGTTCATACAATACCCATCTATGTGGGACATTGCAGACACTACACCCCTGTACCACACTGCACACCATTGTCGAATGGTGTGATGCCAAGGATTACTCCTCAGCCAGCCTTGTACAGCCATCTTGCACAGCCAACCACTACACACCCATGAAGCAATGCACACATGCATGTCTGTACTGGCACCTTGTGTCTGCATGTGGGGTATGATGCTCCCAACCACAGTGACTCCCAGTATAATTCCCATTTGCATAGACAGATGTCAAAAACGTTCATGTGCCCTAGCCCATAGAACCTCCGGATATCCCCTGTGGTGCATGTAGTACCTGTGCATTATTGCAATGTGGCAAACTAAGTAGTTTGGGAGGGTATTTGTGGGCCTGGCAAAGAGTGTCAATGTGAGTCCATTAGAGAGTGTGGTTTTGTTGACAATGACATCCATTCATGTGGACAGCCATGTGTGCTACACCTAATGTATGTCTACTATATATCTGTTGCAGATGTTGCTCACCAACAAACACACATATATGTTCTTACAGCACACCAACATGTCATCTTTGTGGCACATGGAGTAACTGCATGCACTTGTAATAGTAATGACTAGTCAGTCAGGGATTTGACCCCTGTACTGGTAGGTGTGTGATAGATGATGCTTAGGTTTTAGTCTCCAAGCTCTTCTCTGATGTACTTTGCCTCTGTCTGTACCTGCCACACACTTTCTGGTGTTTCCTGTGTTACTTACTGAACACACATCTATGAACAGCCGGAGTATAGTGTGAGGACTGCAGCCAGTACAAGGTGATAGTGATGAGCTACTGCCATTGCATCCCTGACTGGACATATGTCACATGAAACAGTGGTATGACAGACACTTTCTGGGGTTCTCAGTGACATGCCAATAATGGGCCACTGTTCATAGCTGCAGTCACAAGTCTTCTACACTTTGCACAGATGTCATGCAGTATATATGCATGCGTTGTGCTCCCCCTGCAAATGTATATCATCTGTTGTGTTGGGTTGATGGTCATATCTATGCATGCTGTTGTAAGTAATCCTGAATGCTGTTGACTATTACTAGGCCATATCTGTGTTTAAACTGCAACACCATAGGCTGTATGGGTTTGGAGGTCCCAGCAAAACCTCCTGTCCCACTTCAGCTGGCCATGGCACTGGGCACCAGCATATCTGGGGCCCAGCCTTGGACCTCCACATCTGTTGGCTTTGCACCACCTGCTGGTGTTACCGCCACTGAGGATGGGGTTTATCCCCCCTGGGAGCAGGTCTAGACAGTAACATGTCTGCTGTCATACAGTCCCAGACATGGTGCGTAGGGGGCTCAATAAGGGGTTTTGAGGCCAGATACACCAGCTCAAGGGTAGAGTGTGACATTTACAGAGTGAGGCTGCCCCTCCTAGACAGCCCCCATCACTGCCACCTTTCCAGCTGTTTTGGTGCAGTGTTGGCTGCCCATGGCTGGGGACCTCCATCCCACTGTTTCCATCTGTGGACTCATGGGCTTGTGAATGCTGAACAACCCTCCCCGACTGAGGTGTATCCCCCCACATATGTCATATACCGACCCTGTATGCTGTCTTGTCTGTCATCCTACCCTACCTATCCTCCATGAGTATACCTACTTTCCTTCCCCCACATCCCACTCTCACCCTACGGAAACAAATGGCCAATTGGTTCCTAGAACAACATTTGCCCCATACATAGCTGTCCCTTTCACACACGTGTCTGCTGGACACATGTAACCCTTTTAATATGCATCACAACATACTGCAGTTGTCCTCACCCCTGTCTCTCAGGCGTACGATCCTAGTATGCACATGACTCCTAAATGTTCCAGGTACATGTGATGTGGATGACCCCATTGTACACACAACACTACCGGTCCCTCTATGGTTACCCCATTTACCTTTATCATGATGATGATGTCGCACACAGCACCTTGCAAGAGTACTGTTCTCTCATAATGATTGGACAGGAACTGTTGTGTTAATGTAAATAACATGCACAGAGTGATGTATATGGCCAAAGTACAAATGTTTGCGTGTATGAATGACACATGTCTGTCTGAGGGAGTCTTGATATTACATAGGACAACACCTCTACATAATACAGGCATTGCTGGTGTTTCCCTTTTCATTCCTTTGTAATGCTTTGTTGTCACATGGGATGTTTCTGATATACACAGACAGACAGAGACACAGACAAACAGACAGACAGACACACACACAGACACACAGACAGACAGACACAGACACAACACAGTTAGACAGACAGAGACACACAGACAGACAGACACAGACACACACAGACAGACAGACAGAGACACATACACACACACACAGATAGACAGAGACACACACACAGACAGACAGAGACACACATACAGACAGAAACACAGACAGACACACACAGACACACACAGTCACACACACTACATGCAGGTGATATGGCAGATGGCATTCAGCTTAGACAATTATAGTTTCAGCATAGACAATTATAGTGGTAGTTATCATACATCCCTGAGTTGCACACAACAGCATGCATGTGGTATAACAGATGGCATGCACCTTACATAATTATAGTGGTGGTTAGCATACATACCTGTATTGCACCATTTGTGTTAGTCGTCTATGCCCCATACCTGCAACACAATGCATGCACTTTGCACCATTGCACTGCACTGTCATGGTGTGTGCAACATACACCACATGTTAACAGACCATAGCTAACCTTTGTACATCTGCCACTGATGCTTTGTGTTGTCCACTGGCCCTATGTGTGAGGACATGAGCAGTAGGGTATGTCAACGGCATACTATGTTTGCCTGAGCCCTAGCTTGCATATCTCCCCAAAGCAGTGCATGTCTGTTCAACATTATTCCACCTACCCCTAAGCTGAGTGTAGACATTGTGCATTTGGCTGTACACACATGTCTGACATGGCTGCCCCTACTTTGCAATGATGCCACAGACCAGCACAGGTTTACAGTACACCGGCCTGCTGTGTGGCATATGATCTTGCCAATCACATGTAGTATGACATGTCTTCTGCTGAGGTGTTGAATGACATGCATACATGTGTAACACAATTGTGTAATTTCCAATCTACAGTACAGTAATGGTGTCCCAATGCAGGGATGTGTTATACTAACATTGGCCTTCAGCTGAAGCAATGTTGTCTATCCAACCTACAAATATGCAGGGACATACTGCACATTGAGCTGATGTGCATAGCCATTGCAGGGCATCATGTGGCTTTACAATTGCTATACAGTGTGAGCTACTGACACAGTTCATAGCCATGACTATGTTCACATACAATACATATCTAATGTGGAATGTGACCCACATTACCGAGGTGTATACACAATAAACCCTAATGTGGAATGTGTGACACAGGTCACAGAAGGGTATACGGATGACACCCCTCCACATCTGCAACCATATTACTGATACCTGGCAACTATGCCCACACATGGCTAACTTACAAGTACTCTATGTCCCACATGCCATCTGTGTACCTCATGCACATGAGGAGCAGGCATGACAGTGATGTCTGACACCAACAAGGTGAATGTACTGTATCTGTGGTTTGATGTCGATGCATGTGTATGTTGTGCAACACATATATGTATTTGGATACTATATAGGTGAATGCTTCCATGCCGTGACACATTCCAGATGTTCAGGACATGTTATGTGCTGGTTTCATGTTATGCCTACACAAGCTGTGCACAGGCCTGTATGAAGTTTAGTGTTTCACATTTGCAATATCACCATTACACAAATGCCATAGTTGGATTGTGCCGAGCCAATGTACAACAGGGTGTACACACATGTACATCGCTTCTACTGTGTGTGTTGCTTCATGTCTCTGGCCATCCTCCATGGCCATATGTACACATGTTCAGTCCAATGGTTGTGATGGCCATCTTATTTCACATGTCAGTGTTATCCTATATGACATACACCCATAGATGTCATATGCTCCACTGAGGACAGGGTTATGCAGACAAAGGGTGGTATGTATGGGATGTGAGACATGTTTTGCAGTATAGTTGAGTAGTATTGCAGTCATCCCACTACATGTCATGGAAATGTCTGATAGCACATGACATTGTGTGACATTCATAGCAAGGGTATACTGCACAAGGGTGTATCCTGTGGGCCAGGCATACTCCAGATCCAACACATTTAGTGTGTGTGCACACATATGCTCTCTGTACAGTACTGTTCGTGTTCTCAAAATGTGTAATGCTGATATGTAGTACCTGTCCCTACAGTGGAACACACCTCCACCATTGTATTCACTGTTGTCCACACATCTGGCAATGACAGTTTGGAAGGTTTAGTGTAGGTATTTCATATAGTCTTCAGTTGTTTCACATAGGTAAACAGTGTGATGCATTGCAGGTCTGACAAGTGTCCATTATCAGGACCAGCATACATTATGTGTATGTGTTATGGCAGATAGCATGCAATTAATATGTTCCATACATTATCAAGCCTGGTAAATAATAACAATCTCACCTGGCACAGACTGCCGTCACTGCAAAATGCCAGAGGTACCTAAACAGGAGTGTCACAGCAGTAAGATCATTATACACACCTGTGTTGTAGCTACAGGGTGCAATGTCCATGTTAGCACCTAAGCAAGTACAATACACTATACTATGGAGTATGCACATCTGCACATACATAGAGTAGCAGACTATAGTATGTGGCATGTGTGCATACATGCCTTGCATATGATGTTTCATTACATATTGTACAGTAACACATGTAACTATGTGATATATAGTTGTGTTTTATGTACAGTAGTGACTTACCAGGCAACTCCAGGCTCGGTGGTTGAGAGACACCCACCTCCACAATGTCAGCTAAAGCTTGTGGATGGAGATCTGCAGGTGTCCCCAGGTTGGCCAGTAGCTCCTCCTGTTGCACCTTGTTCCCTGGCAATTAAATTAGCATGCTGTTTCGCCCATCTTATCAGGTCAGTGCAGTGTCGATGCACCTGCTGATAGGTGCGATTGTGACTTCCAACATAATTTACCCTCCTGCAGAGTTCCTCCCACAGGGCATCCCGCTGCTGTGCATCCTGTGGCACATGGCTGAAGAGCGTTGTGTAGTTGTCGAGGAGGTATGGGATGAAAACCTCATCCTCCAAGTGGCTGTATGGTGGCAGTCTGCTACGTGGCATACCTGGAAGACATAATGATGGAGACAGGTCACAGTAACTCACAGAGACGTACAGCAGTACAGCCGAACATACATGTGTATCAAATTTATTAAGATTACAAATACGTATTTGTAAATCTACATGACATTAACACCACTGACATGCATAAGTCACACACATTTGACACCTACTGGTGATGTGATGTTATCACCATATATGTGTGTGTCATGTGATGACATTGCTCATACACCATGTGGATGTTGTCTTGACGTGGGCATGACTGTTTGCCTGTAGTGGTGTCTTCACTTATCAGCACATGCCTGTATGTGTTCACATTAATGCAATCAGCCTTAATGCTGTGTATATGCCACATATATAGTCATACATAGCCATTAGGGACACGACATGTGACCCTGCAGACTTGCAAGCATGTATGTGTTTTGCCATATACATCTACATGGCACTGTACAACTCTGTAGCATCTTGCCATGTATTGCCTGCATTGCACATGTGTAACACATGGGACAATAGCTAGCCTGATGGTATTTGCAGGGTTGGATATCAACTATAGCATGTATGGTTATAGTGATCTAGTAGGCTATATGCCCTGGGCCATTTATGAGCCTAGGCAGACAGGTTACCTAGCTGTAGCAACAGACAGGTAAGTTTCAGTGGCCAGTTCAAGCAGCGCCACAGAACTGATACACATGGTTACTGATATATTTGGCATGCGGTCATCACACCATGTCACAGAGAAGGGCGATGTGCAGCTTCGCTGGACAGGGATGCATAGTATGGCAAGAGTATGTTAAGTGTATGGGACAGGGATCTGTCAGGCATGTTGTGATCCTTGTACTAGAAAGGTGGATGTCCATGACGTATGTGTTTATTTGGGATCAGTGTAGCATGTCCAACACCTCTGGGTTGGACATGGCTTTATTCAGGGTAGGCTGCATGCTACATAGTGCAGCTAAGGATTGTGAAGGGAAGTATAGGCTATCTACACATGGGCAATAACCCTTAAAGGAAATACAACTAAACTGTATTTCGGCTTTTCCCGGTTAGGGGTCGCCACAGCAGAACTCCGGTCCGCTAATGATTGGCAGTAGATTTTTACGTGCTGGCTTGCCGGGCCTAATGCACAACCTTCAACGAAGGAACGCCCTTTCACGTATGTCAACACACAGAAGACGCTCTAACTGAGAATCGAATGTGCAACATCTAACTGTGAGGCGACAACGCTACCGCAGCACCACCCCCACCGCAGTCTGCCAATAACCCTTATAACCCTTAAAGGAAATATGTGATATATTATGGGTCACATGGGTGCTGAGTATGGCTGAGCAGTTATCTCTATATTCCCGGATGGCACCCTATCATGAATAGGGGTGCCACATATGACTACCTGTCTTTTGTGGTGATGTAACTATCAAAGGGAAGTACTGTCCAGCTGCATCCCATATACACAGCTGCCATTATGTTGACCACTGCCTAGGTGGTAGTTAATGGGTACAGGATTTGTAACATAGGGGATGATAATGCCCTTCTTTATGTTGAACGCAGCACACAATGAGTCAACTATTGCTCCTAGTTCATAGTCATTTGCAAACATCAATAGGCTGATGCCTTCCGTGTTAGTCTATGTGGTACAGATAACAAAGAGGGGGAGTATCAGGAATGACTCCTGTATTACTGCGGCTGGCACTGGTTTGATGTGTGTGTATTCATCAGACACCTTCTGTAGTGTGGGTTCTGCCAGCAGTCCAGTTGCCAACCACTCCTGTGACATAGGAATATACACCTAGTTTACTGAGTGTAGCTGGAATACAGTATGGGTGATAGTGTCCTGCGACCTGGCAAGGTCATGATATGCAGTGTGAATCAACCCTACTGTCATCTACATCTGTACCGAGTACATTACTTACAGTGACCATGGTTCATGGCCGTACAGACCAGACACAGCAGGGTAGTTGTGCACTATGTCCCATTATCAATGGTGTCTCCCCATTTTCAGGGTGTGATAACTGTTGCTGTGCACCATTCGGTGTGTACACAGCCTGACATGGAGCTATGATTGAACATGATGTGTATATGGATAGCTGAATATTCTTACATTTGTGCAGGACAAACCCTGGGATGTTGACAGGTCCCATGAAAGCTGTTTGTATGGCATTAGAGAGTGCAGCTTGTACCTGCATAGTCATTAGTACAGGGGCCCTGTAGTGTACATGGATATATTACTAAGTGTACCTGTTGGGGATGGGGGGGAGGTGGGGGTGGGTTTAGGTTCTCTGAGACCCTACCTGGATGAATGGGTGATATTTCTGTAGGTGCAGTACTTCCCATGCCATAGTGCTGTGCAGCACGGCAGGTCTTGTCATTGCCATTACGATTAATGACACCGCTATAGAATGCTCTGTGCTTGGCCTCATAATATGTGGCAGATTAGTTTCATAGTAGCTTTGCGTGGTTTTATATTGTGTATCTGCATCTTACTAAGGCTGACCAGGGATCACCTACACTCATGTGTGTTCACTCTTGCAACAGTTACTACCTTCTGTGGTACAGTTTAAAGCATGGTACCACCTGTTTGCCTACTTGTTTGTGTTGGGTTGACTCCTGGTTCTGTTTCAACGGCACAATCACTGCACATATGTGACTGCTTAAGGTTCATTTTTGTAGGATTCAGCATTTGCACATGCATTGTCCATCTGCATGGGTGCCATGGCACTCACCACTCTGCTGTTAAGAAACATAACATTGGCACTGGAGACTAACTATGTGTAGCATACTGTTATCCCTGTTTGTGTGACTGCTGTGATCCAGGTCAGTGGGGTCGATGGAATTCAACATGCATTGAGCGCAAGTGTTGGTACATGAGAAGTCTTCCCAGTTCATAATGGAATAGTTGAGAGTAGCCAATATTGTGGTTCTGTCTCTAGGTCTTCCCCATTACAGCACATTATGACAGTTGGGAAGTCCGTGGCCTGGTGGGTGATCTGTCTCAAGGTACATTTTGAATTCCACTGTGGCACAAAGGTAGTTGCTCAGCATAATGCATCTGATGTTATGCAAGTGCAATTAGCATGGGGGTGTACATATCCTTCAGGAATATGGACACACCTGCGGCCCATTTGTTTCAATAAAGGATAATGGGCAAGAGGTGAGGTATGTGTTATAACATGGTCATGCAGGTGTGCTCTCCGGAGCATTGAAACATGTCTCAGCCACTGCACAGATATGTTCTCCATATTAGGGATTGATATATGTGTGTCTGTATAGTGATTCTGACATGTATCATTGTGTAGCGAGACCCGCAGTTTATTGCTTGGCTGTCCCTGTAACAGCAGTGGACCCTCACCTGAATCGTGCATGATGAAGGCACTATAGGGGAAGCATGAGCCCTAGGCAGTATCCAGATTCCCAGGGGTGACAGGTGCAGGCCCTGTCTGGCAAAGCATCATGGTTTGTCAACCATGTTATCCCAGGACGACAGATACTGGATACCCTGTGACATGCACCACTACACTAGACAATTGTGGAATACAATCCTTTTGTCCCTGTACTGCAGTATCATTCGTGCCAATGGCAGAATGCTACCCAGGCCTTGGGACATAACTGCATGGGCTACAAGACCTGACAGTTCCTACATGTGTTTTCATGCAGTCCAGGCTACTGCATCACAGCTCCTGCACAACAACATGGAATATGCCAGAGCCATGCGTATAGTTCAAAAGGTGGTCTGAGTGTATGAGTATGTGGCTAATCATGGCAGACAGGCAGCTGACAGTATGTATGCCCTCGTATAGGTCGGTGTGTAACACAGTGCTAGAGTTTGCATTCACAAATGAGTACTGCTGGGCATGTTTCCAGTCATGTGTTCAGAGGTGTGGCACAATTATGCAAACTATGTCATACAGTTTGTGTATTTCGGTGTCTGTCTCTTCCTGCTTGAGTGGTCACTTGTTTGGCCAGATACTTAGATGCATTTGTGAATGTGTGTGATTTCCAGTAGTGTGTGTGAGTGTCCTTACTGTGTTCTAGTAAGTGTATGTGTTGGTTGTGTTGATGAGCTGCATATGTTAACCTACACCTCATGACTGTCCAGTCCAGTCATGGCTGTAGACTGGGCTGCCTTCCAGCTTACCACTGTAGCTGCATCCCAAGCAATGTGTGGGGCTTGGTGTTAGGTGGGTCTGGCAGTGTACATGGCATAGAGTTTACATTGCCCCAGGATGGCCACATACGCAAAGCTGACATTAGGAAAAACCAGTAGCTGACTAGTGGACATGCCTGTATGAGCAGTCAGTACTACAAGTACTAAGAACTGTATTTAGTTTACATATTGCCTATGAAGATGTTTTAGACAGCGATGTTCACATGTAAATATTTGTGTTATGGACATGACAACACTGGCTATTATGGAAACATTGTAGCTACCTTTAGCAGCAATCCTCCTCTGTGGAGCACATCACATCCTGTTAGTTGATTACAGATGATGCAAGTGTCTACAGGTCTGTTTCCTTCTCTAGATATATACTCACATGTCCACCAGGACCATGGGCTCTGTTGGGCACAGACACCCATTCTCCAAACAGAGTCATGTATTAATAGGCTCTGATGCCACTATCAACATGATCAGGATATAATCAGATAGTGTGAGCCATCACCTGTGATGCAGCTATTACACATGGGCAGCTGTCTCCTACATCTTACATTCCTACTGCAGATGTTACACTGGAGTTAAAGATGATATGCAACCTGTTTCATTATCAGTGCTATGCACTACCTTACATACAGTATGTGCAGGTGGCTGTTAGGTTGGCAATGAGAAGTTGGGCTACACAAACCTGGTAGTTCAACCAGTGTGTCTGTACTCTCAATATCCACTCTATGTAGGTGTACACATAGCCATTTGGCCCAGCCCTGTAACAAGGGTCACTACACATTTGCCAAACATTTACACATGCACAGCTGTTATTGCTTGCAAATGATAGTGGAGAGGTGGATATTACATGTGTTTTGTGCATGGATAGTTACCTGGCTCTTCCAATTATCTTTGCTATCATGCTGCTAACCTGTCAGATGAATACTAATGCTATGTATCCTGTCAATGAGTATTGTAATTGCCAATAGACATAACTACTGTTTGCATAACATAACAAAACTGCTATATAGAATAGAATACAGATCTGCTTAGAATACTGTACATTAAACAGTTTTTGGCACAATATCCCATGATACACACCATATTTGCATGGCAAGCCCACCTTTAACATGTTCATCTTACTTATACACCCACACATATGTTGACTGTTACAATATATCAACATATACTATCCCCTGTTATAGCACATACTTGTTGGACCAATCCTGACAGCGAAAGTGTCTGGAAGCAAATTGGTGGGTTCCAAGCCCATATCATCCCTTGTGGTGTATGTGGAGTGTGCCGTGTGTCCTACAGCAGTACACAAATAGAATACTACAAGCATTACTACTGCTCAACAATACATCACTACAAGAAAGCTATTTCCACTATATGCATTGATTGCACTGTAATTCTTACAGTACAGGTACTACATACACAGACATACTACATGTTATACATACCATCTTAGTAATCAGAGGTGTTATTAACTAGTGTAATACTCGTTTTCGGTTCATCTTTCAGTGTTTTGTACTGTCCTACAGGTAGATACAGATGGTTTGAATGTGTGACAAGGCAACCTTTTATAGTTACAGATCAGTAACATGTGCTATCCCGATAGCCAGTTGGTGTTCCTAAATAGCTAATTACATGCACATCAGCTGTACTGCTACTGCCTTAGCCAATACCATGGCTACAGTGGAGTATAATTGAGTACTCCACTTGGGCATTGTCCCTTTTCCTTACTTGTGAGTAAGACAGCGTGGAAGTTTTGTTTGGAATCTATTGCAACAACTGTATGGAGACGAACAATAATATACTGTGTGTAATGCCTAGAGGAGTTGGTCTAAATGTGAGTACTGCTATCATATTTCTGAACATTGCTACTTGTGCAGGGTTTGTCTGTACCTAATACGTCTGCATATGTTTCAGTCTGGCCAGGTTGTTTGACCAGCTCAAGGCTGCATAGCCATGCATATAATGTTAGGGGGTTTACAGTGTACTTACCAGACATATTTAGTTTGGTGTTACTGTGTATTATACTGTGCTAATAATCAGTACTCGGCAAAACTTCCTGGTGTATAAACCTTTCAACCCTCTGAAACGGGATTAGTTCATACAAACCCTGCTACATCAGCAGCTGTTCAATTGTATAACGGCAACTATTTCACATATGGCCATGTTAGTGTGTCTGTGTCCAGGTATGTTAAGGTTTCAGCAGATGTTGTATAGTAGTTGCATAACTGGTTATGGTATGACAGTATGTATTGATGTAATTATTTTGGTTGTGGGGTAGATGTTGGTGGGTGTACATAGCACATGTAGGTGTGTAGGAACCCCTTTTATACAACATCTATATATGTGTGGGTGTTCTTTCCTATGTGAACACCTATCCCTTAGTGGACTAATACTATGGTAATTGCAGGTTGATTCATTAAGGCACTATTAAATGGTTCCTGTATAGCATGCAGGTACTGTTAGTCCTTGAATCCTTTTGGCAATACATCGGAATGTAATAAAGATTTGCAAAATGAAAGCTGTCTATGTAATTCTGTCATGGATATTTGCAGTCATTGCAGTTGTGTTGGCGACTGTGTCCATAGAATATATTTGTAATAGTTTATCGGCATATACTCTTCATATGTTATGTTCATATTGTTTGGGGGGGGAGAATGTGTGATTGATATGGTCCATGTTATACTCAGATATGACCACTTCGGATGCTGTCTACAGACATGTATGTATGTGTGTGTATATATATGTATATGTGTGTATATGTATATAGATATATACATTATTGCATACGTTTATCTCTACCTCCATAGATGTGTAGATGTTTTTAACCTATCTATATATCTACATATATATGTAGGTCTGTATATATTGACATGTCTCTATCTCTCTCTCTATATATATAGATAGATATACATATATATATATATATATATATATATATATATATATATATATATATATATATATATATATGAGCATACACCTTAAATTGGGTACATGGCGGGTTGTCCTATTTCAACACATTCCTCCCTTTTGTGTTTTAACCTGTCTGCATACACAACTGGGATAGGTACATCACAGGTAGCTTAGTGTTAGGGTACTCTGTGGATATAGTACATGGTTGCGGGTTTTACTCCTGGAAGTTGTTATTATTTTACCTCTCAGATTAGGCACTGGTAGGGAAAGTGTGAATAACACACATTTATGCGGTTGTGAGCATGTTTGCCCGTGGTCTGCATGACAGTAAGCAAAGGTCAAACGTGTGAAGCGCTTCTCCATATACCGTGTTTCAGCACCGCTTACCATTGCGCAAACAAGTGGAAACCTGCTAAGAGTGCTTTAATCCACCTGCATCCAAAAGCCCTTATTCTGGCCCTCAAAATAACCTAACAGCCCTTGCAGGTCTTGAACCCTGAACCATGTACACCACAGTCACTGACTTTACAAGTGAAGCATCTGAGATACATACGAATGTTATGGTGTTTAGAATATACATTGTACTACAGACATTCCTCACTACTGAAAACAAATGTGACAGTCAGTTGGTGTACATATGTCTGATACATGTTAATGTTCATATGTTTGTGAAAGTAGGTGTTGCAATGTGACATGACAGGGTGTATTATGAATGAGTAAGGTTCTTGTTTGGTGTTATTTTTATATTGTCCCCATACTCCATGTATGCCCCTCCAGTTCACTTATTGGACATCTGACCCAGGCCCTTCTTGATGCATGATTGCATTACCCATCATTCCTCCCCCACTCCAATCTTCACATACACAACAACCACCCCTTCTATGGTGAATTAGGTTAATATTAATTGTTATAATACCAGAGCTGCATGTGTTTTGTGTACACTCCAATTCTTTTGGAGTGCTTCTGTGTCACGAAGTGTGTTCATAGATGCCTATATATATGGCTATTGATGTAACTGTATAATATATATATATATATATATATATATATATATATATATATATATATATATATATATATATATATATATATATATATATATATATATATATATATATATATATATATATATATTTCGTATTAGTTTGTTACAGCAATACATCTGTAGACTGGAATGTGTTGGTTCACAAACTACAGTACATTACAATGTACTGTACATATGTACACAAAGTCACTGTCCCATTTGTGATCATTACAGTGAAATGCATATGGTATAAGGTGTAGTCTCAAGACCATGAAACATGTGTACACTTCGGATGGCTTAGTGGTACATCCCATGACTATAATGTGCATGGTCCAGGGTTCGAAACCTGCGATGCTTTATGAATGGTTTTTACTGCAGAATAAGGCTCATTTAAGCAGTTGTAAGCATGTTTAAAAGTGTTTGTGTGACATTATAGCAGCAGTTAAACACAGTTAAACAAACGTTGTAACGTATAACCTGTGCATGCAAATATTGCCACATCCGCTAGCTACTTTGGATATATACCTGTCAGTGACATAACATCTCACTATGTGCTGACATGACATTGCAGTCTCTGTTGACTGTACTCTCCTGCACACATGGGTTTATATGAGTGATTCGAATGTTTATTATACAGATGATTACTACCTATATATGCAAGCTGTGGTTAAGGTATACTTTTGCACATGATAAATATCCTTGCCTTTATCGGGATTGTAACCTCGAATGCACAGATACTATGTGGATGCTGTAACCATTATACTGTTGACATTAACGTTGCTTCCCCTTATTTCCTATTTAGATTATTTCTATGTGTAAGCTAGGCTAAGCAAAGAGCGGGAGCCCCCAAACTCACTGAGCTTTACGTACTCTTGAAATAACAACATATAACAAATGTACTGTGACACAATACATTACATTCCTAACTACATTAGGCATAGCCCCTCACTGACACACTTCAAGGGAAACCTTGTTGTGTGAATGGGTAACAGACTATACACCCCTGGGATCATGCGTCCCAGAACCATACAGCCAGGGGGTGGGGGAGCCTGTCCAGTTTGATAGCTGCAAGACCTGTTGGGGGAATTGAATGGTGTTGAATTGCCACATTAACATGCCCTCTTTAGATCACTAAGTGCCCTTATCACCCTCCACAACCCCAGTATTCAACAGCTTCCAGCAACTCTGCCTGGAATTGCTTCATTGGCTATGCTTGACAGAGGCTCAGTTTCTTCATCAATAGTGTGGGGAAGGCCAACACACTGTTGCTATGCTTCTAATTGCCCTTGGGCAGATAGATAGTAGGCTAGCTGTGAACCTCTAACATGCAGGCCATCACAGCCATAATATGTGAATAAACAGACCTTCATATCACAATATGCAGTGTGAACTCACCATGTAGTCAGAAAACAGTTGAGTATACCAAGAACATACAGAACACTGATACTTAGTCACTCCAAAAGCCTATCTTGAAGCTAGAAGACTTGTATAAGTTTAAGGCTATCTATTGCTTACCACTAGGTTACCTACAGAGGAGATGAAAAACAAGCACAGATGGGGAACATGCATGCAATGATACCATACCGGCCTACATGTCAGCCTTACTCTTTGGAATACTGGCCAAGGCTATTGGTGCCCCCATGGTGCCTTATTTAGGAGAGTCTTGAAGGTGAATACCAGCTCCGTAAACAGCACAATAGCAGATTCAGTGAGGTTTATGCTTCTCAACACCAGGGGTTGTGATCACAGCATGCATGCACTCACAGCACTCCTCAGGATGGACAACATCAACATCTGTGCATTAACTGAAATCTGTCTTAGGGCTCCTGAGAGCACACCAGCACTACCAGACTACAACCCATACCACACATTTCAGCCACAGAACATGGACTGACAGACATGGAGGGGCTGTATCCATATTCATCAGGGATACCTACACCTCCAGGTTAGTGGGGCAGCATGATACCTCTGTGATCATACATTTGCAGCTAACATCAGCCACAACTGCAATGTGGAATGTGGCCTGCTACGTATCACCCTCCATAAATCAGGACCTCCACTCCACCTACCTGGCGACAGTGGAGAACACAACAGTCCTAACGTACACTCTGGCATTGGTCGATGTCAACTTCCATACCATTAACTGGGAAACGTACTCCGGTACTCACTTCCAGGACCAGCTCATCCTGGAATGTATTACCTAATATGCCCTGTATCAGGTGGTAACTTCCCTAACGTGGGGTGGAAACTACTAGATGTGGTCATCACCAACATGGGCAACAGATGCACCACAGTGGAGGTTAACCGGTCACTGGTTAGATCCGACCATGAACTATTCACTGTTTCCACACCCTAGCATCTCCCCCACCCATGGATACCTTAGTGTATACCTTTCCTACAGCTAAATTTACCCTACTAGTGACAAGGGTGGGGGGTTTCACAGCCCCCACGCTAAGGGGAAACACTGCTCAAGATACAGACAGATTTACAAATGCAGTCTATAAGCACCTACACGGATGTATGGATCGTGCCATCACTGGTAAACCAAGACTCACTCCTCCAAGACAAGGACACCGGTCTGGTGGACCTCTGCAATAAACAGGCTATACTACAGACGTAGGACAGTGTTCCAGACACAGAGCAAATCCCACGAAGGGCAGATATCCATGACCACTATTAGTATGATACGTAGGTCCCTCATGATATCATCCAAGGCTAGCATCAGCAGGAGAATATGCAAGGATTCGAAAGATAACCACAAATCCTTCTTTGGCTATGTCAAGCATCTACGTGGTGACACACAGATTTGCACTGTGCCGGTGAAATATAGTACAAACTATGTTGACCCTACTGATATCGCCAACATCCTTGCAGATACATTCGGTGCATACTTCACCCCCTAAAGAGCCCACAACATTACCCGGAAGGTACAGTATCCCAACCATCACAGACACAAAGGTGGACATGGGCCTCTCTAACAGCAGAACACAGTATCAGTGGAGGCAGATGTTGAGCCAGACTGCATCTTGCAAACTGTACAAGATAACTGCTCCCCACCAAATTAAGCATTCCTACCTCAGCCTCTCCACAGGCTACATGCCCATACAATGGTGCGTGGTAACAGTTACTCCACTCCATCATGGTGAAATCACAACTGACCATGGTAACTAGCACCCCATAAGCCTGACTAGCTTGGTCTGCAATGGTATGGTTTGCATCCTTGTGGCACTCATTAACAATGACATTGGTAACCTTCGAACATGTGACCCAGCTCAGGTCAGCTTGGTTGAGTGCAGCTCATGCCTACTGAACCTGTTTGATGGCTTACATACAGTCACCAAGATGTTAGATGACAGGGGAGGTGGTTCACACATACTACCTAGACCTCACCAAGGCTTTTGACACCATGCCCCACTCAGGTATTATTGATAAACACACCAGCCTGTACATTCACCCATACATCACAGGTTGCGTTGCCAAAGGGCTTACATACAGAACCCACATGGTACGACTAGCGGTCTTCAGGTCCAACCCTTGAACAGTCATGACTGGTGTCCCGCAGGACTCAGTCCTGGGAGCCGTCCTGTTTGGCATATACATCTCAGATGTACAGGCAAACACAGGTGGACTACGGCAGACCATGTTTGGCAATGACTGCAAACTGGAAGCCATGATTGATAGTCCAGCTGACATGGACATCCCTCAAGGGGCATCACAGAGAACGTCACTGGGTGCCAACGACATGGCCTCCAGTCAAGTGCCACTATCTGCATGGTCATTCCATTGTGGAATTGGCACCCACATATTAACACATGAGCAGCAGCCACTTTAATACAGATGAGGTAATGGGGTATCTGGGGACTAAGGTAGATAGTGAGCTCCCCTGTGACAATCATATCTCCACAGTAGTTAGGACATCCTTCTATGTAGGCCATCTGACTACTAAAGGATTCCCATCTAGACATACTGGGGTTATAGTGCCCCTTTACTCATCACTCATCAGTCCCATCATAGGGTATAATAACCCATTTGGGATGCACCTCAGAGGACACGTCCAACAGCTGGGAGGTCCACGAATGTACCTCACCAAGGAGAATACTGGCCTCCAACATATGGCCTAGGCAGCTGGACTGAATAAACTGCTGCTTTACTCAGTGGCATCTCATTTACCCAGAGATGATCTCCACTGGCCAACACAGCCATGTCGAACTCAAGCTTGATGGATATGCTCCACCTATGGGAATCCATGTCACAGTGACCCACACACTGTAGTGAGCTGACCTTTCCACAACAATAACTGGAAGATGCTGGAAGGACAGCTTCCTGTCACAGACACTCCCTATATTTTGGAACAACATCCCTAACTACATTATACAGAGCCCCTCACTAACACTCTGCAAGAAAAACCTTGAAGGGTGGATGGTGAACAGTAGATGCACCCCAGCGATCCCGCCATTGGCTCTGCTCCACAGAGGGATGGTTAATGAATCAATGGGGTGGCAAAAGCTGACACATTTTGGCTGGCCTTATGAAGGGTCTCTGGCAGTTGGCCAAGTACCTACCTATGAATCTATACATACAGTATCTGCATATGCTGATAGCTTAATTTACTGTTCAGGTGTTGACTTACCTTGTGCCAATGGCTGTTGTGTGTGCAATAGTTGAGGGCTGCCTATGTTGGATGCACACAGTAGACTGTCTATACATGACAATTTACAGGTAGACGCATATTGCTGGCCAACTCCTCCTGCATTCAGGGGAAGTATATGTGCTCATTGGCATGTGGTAACATGGCATCCAGGAACTGGTGTAGTACCCTGGATGCTGATGCCTGTGAGATACCCATGATATCCCCAGTTTGTCTTTGAAAGGTACCTGTAGCTAGTATTTTCAGTCTTACACATACCTTCATATCCACTGGGATGGGTTCCCCTCTGTTTGTTCTGGCTCTGAGGCATGGCTGGCACAGCTTCAAAAGTTGCTGTAGGGTGTCCCTGTCCACTCTATAATGCTCTACTATCTCCAGATCATGTAGCCCCTGGTAGATTACTCTGGGTCTGAACACTCTCCTCCTCCTCCTCTGGTGCCTGTGGTGGTCATGTGCATCATCCCCCACACCACCTTCAGTCTCCAACACATGCTGGTGGATCAAAGCTATGGCAGCCCCTAACATGTACATAATAAAAGTTCCCCGTCTGTATACACCACTGGTGCAGAGTGTATGGAAATACACAAATGTGTGCGAGGTGCTTTCACACTTTATAGTATTGTGCTATGGATGCTGTTGATGTAAGCGGGTGTGCATGAACTATTCCAGCTGTTGCGTGCCTTAATTATGGGTTTTGCAATGAGTACTGCAAGTGTGGGGCTTTTACTGTGGAAATCTACTTGCCTGCCTTGATTAATCTGTTGCCCTTTAATTCACTTTTAGACCGAGATCCAATCCCATTATCAGGCATGCTTCCACCTGCCGTCTTACTTGTATTTTACTTTCCCTACCCAGTCATGGTGAAATGTGCCTTGTAGCTGATATACTGCATATCGCCTGTGTTCTGCTTTGACACTTTGCTGTTTTCATTGCAGTACAGCCCCCCCCTTCCCTATTCTGCAGGTAGCTGCTTGCAGCCTTGTTAGCTGTTGTCAATGGCCCACTGTAGGCTCCTAGGTGTTAATTAGTCATTTGTGCTCCAATTTCACTGCTGCAGAATTTCCTCATTTCTTTCCTATATGCTTCCTGTTTCAGCTGCAGTGCGCAACGCGCATGCCTGTTTACCGGGTTTACGCACATTTTCATCTCCGTTCACATGCATACCCAGTTACCTTGTGTACTCTCAGCTAAGCATAACTATGGACAATTCGACACACCCCTATCCTGCAGCTTTGCCTAGCTAGGGGCAGACCGGTTTAGCTATGCTCCAATGTGCTTACAGCAATGGCGAAACCCCCCCTCTCTTGATGTCATCTTTATCTCATGGGCTCAGCTCAGTGTTATAATGCTACGCTGTGAGGTGCATCCTTACACCAGTGGGGAATCTGTGATTCACTATTACTCCTATCATTTGCATGGCATTGCCTACTAATTCCTAGCTACTGCGCATAACACTGTTATTGCCCCTTAACAACCCCTGCGCCATGAGTATGGTGTAGCATGCCTGCCATTGACTATTATAGGGAAATCGTGATATGTGTTTCATTGCGGTTTTATTCTATATTTTTATATATTCCTTGCGATCCCCTTTGCGCACTGCTGCCCTGCACTTCCACGTCACAATAGTGTGACTATATATATTAAATGCAAATTTTATATTTTGTACATGGATTTTTATGCCAATGGCTATATATTTAGCCATTGGCATATATTAATATTATAATATATGTGTTTGGTCAGGTGTCATGGCTCCGATTTTATGTTTGCAAAAATGTAAACCATTTTCTATGGTTTACATTTCTGCATGCTTACACTACGCCTGCACCACTTCCTGAATCGCTACATATCTTCATTTGCATGCTACACTGCTGCACATGGCATAATTAGCATACAAGGCTCAGGAGTTGTGCGGGTGTAGCGTACGCAGGTAGTGCATGTGCAAACAGCTCATACCTGCATCGCTCGATGGCCATATTTGGTGTTAGAACGCCAACGCTACGCCTGCACCTGGTGCAAGCTTCATGAATCCTGGGGATTGCTAACAGAGAGGGGTTGCCAGAATCCGCTGTTGTAGTTGTGCATTCTGGTAACTTGATGGTGAAAAGTGCGTTACTGTGGAAATCTACTTGCCTGCCTTGATTAATCTGTTGCCCTTTAATTCACTTTTAGACCTGGATCCCCTCCCATTATCAGGCATGCATCCACCTGCCATCTTTCTTGTTTTGTACTTTCCCTACCCAGTCATGGCAAAATGTGCCTTGTAGCTGATATACTGCATATCTCCTGTGTTCATAGGTTCATAAGTTCATAGGTTCATACTAGGCTATCTGCCCTAGGGCATTTATAAGCCTAGCCAGAATGTGTTTGGCTTTCGCCACCCATTTTAAATTTATTTTGCTATGCCCTTTTTCGAGGTTAGTATACTGTGCCTCTGTCTAACAGTGACACAGAAGTGATACCCGGGGTAAACCTATGATCTCCCATCCACTCATCAAGATTCCTCTTGAAGAGAGTCAATGAGGGACTCTGCCTAACCTGGACTGGGATTTTATTCCAGAGTGAAGGGAGCCTCTGGGTTATGAATCTGTCCCTCCAGTATGTCCTATTTATTTCAGTGCTGAGGTTCAAGTCTCTCGAGTGCGTAGCTCGATGGGATTTGGATTTTCTGAGGTGCAGCATGTCCATTAATTCCGGGTTGGACATGGCTTTATACATCAGGCACAGATCACCTCTGAACAGGCGGTATGCCACTGAGTAGAGCTGGAGTTTCTTTAACCGGGCAGCATATGGCATCTGTTTGAGCCCTTTGATCCTCTTGATGAGGTACTTTTGGGGTCTTTCCAGTTGCTGCAGGTGTCTGGTAAGGTACATGCCAAAGGGGCATTGTACTGGATTGTGGGCCTGATGAGGGATGAGTAAAGAGGCACGATGACCTCCCTGATCTAGATGTGAATCCCTTCATGATTAGGTGGGCTATATAAAATGTTTTTCTAACCACTTTGGCCACGTGGCTGTCAAATGAGAGATTGCTATCAACTTGGGTCCCCAGGTCCCTAATTACTTCTTCTGTACTTAATGGATTACCACCTATGTGGTAATTTGTGGGCACTTTGTTTTGCCAACGGGATGACTATACACTTTTGGCATTTAGCTTGAGGCCATGGCTCTGGCACCAGTTGTCTGTTTCTATGAGGCCCTTTTGGAGGATGCTTGTGTCAGCTGGAGAGTTGATTATGGCACCCAGTTTGCAGTCATCTGCGAACTTGGTCAGCCACAGTCCTTCCGTGTTGGCCTGTACCTCCGAGAAATATATACCGAACAAGAGAGGTCCCAGGACTGAGCCTTGTGGGACACCACTTGTAACTGGTTTGGAGTCTGACATGGCTCCAGCAATTCTAACCATGTGGGTTCTGTCCTTGAGCCAGTTTGCAATCCATCTAGTGACATAGGGGTTTATATTTAAGCTGGTGAGCTTATCTATAATGCCCGAGTGGGGTATTGTATCGAAGGCTTTTGCGAGGTCCAGGTAGGCTGTGTGGACCACCTTTCCCTCGTCAATGGCCTTGGTGACTGTTTCAAAGAAATCAACCAGGTTTAAGAGGCAGGATCTGCCCTTAACAAAGCCGAACTGGGTAGGATCCAGTGTCTGTAGGTCCCTAATATCTTTATTTATGAGGTCCATGATGATCCTTTCCATAGCTTTGCAGACCAAGCTAGTCAGGCTTATGGGGTGATAGTTTCCAGGATCCGTTGAGGCACCACCTTTATGGAGAGGGACCACTGTTGCTGTACGCCACTCTTTGGGCACATCTCCTGTAGTAAGGCTGAGATTGAACAGTAGTTTTATGTTTTGGTTTAGCTCTTCTTGGAGTTCATGTAGGACGCAGCCCGGGACACCGTCTGGTCCCATTGATGCTGTGTTTTTTGCTTTGGAGAGGGCGGCTCTTACCTGAGCATCTGAGATGTCAGGGGGCAGCACTCTGCTGGGATAGATATTTGCCCTTTTGGTGGGGGGGGGAGAAGTTTGCGCTGAACCTGTCAGCTAGGATGTTGGCAATGTCTGTGGGTTCGGTGTATTTTTTGTCATTTTGGACTAATTCTGAGCATATCTGGGAATTACCACCCAGGTTCCTAACATAACTAAAGAATGCCTTGTGATTATCCTTAGTGTCCTGTGCAATTTTTCTCTCGAAGCTGGCCTTGGACAATTTTATGAGTGCCCATAGTTTTTTGCTAATACTGATCAGTGATGCCTTCCCTTTTTGGGATTTTGCTCTATCATTTAGTAGCTTCCTCCTTCTATTGTATAGTTTGTTTATGGCTGGGGTCCACCAGACAGGACGTCTGCCTTTGGAGGATTGGGTCTTGGTTTTATTTGGGATCGCATGATCCATGCATTCCTGAAGGTGTTCATAGAATGCGTTTATAAAGGATTCTGCGGTCTGGGCAGTATTTTCCACAGGCCCGGGGGCTTTGAAGGATTCCACCTCGGTTTTGAGGAGTGTGAAATTTGCTTTAGAGAAGTTTTTCGCTGTGATTTTCTGGGCAGGGGGAGGGCTCGGGATGTGAATATCCAGTGAGATTAGTTTATGGTCTGATCTTACCAGTGAGGGATACACTTCTGGTCTGGAGCATAGAGTCCTCATGTTGGTGATGATCAGGTCCAGTATGTTTTCCCCTCTTGTGGGAGTGGTAACAAGTTGTTCCATAGCATTTGAGTTTATAAATTCTAGGAACCTTTGGGCTAGGGTGTTGGAGCTAGAGTAATGCTCCCAGTCTATGTTTGGGTAGTTGAAGTCGCCCAATATAATGGTGTTTGGAGAGACCTTCATATTTTCCAGTGTTCTCAGGAAGGCCGAGTGGGGTTCCTGGGTTTCGCAGGGTGGTCTGTAGCAGGCTATAAACTGGAAGGCAGTTTTACCCACTGTTAGTTGCACATGGATAGTCTCTGATGCTTCGTGCTTTGCCACCAACCTGGAGGTGTGGGTATCTTTGATGAATATCGATACTCCCCCTCCTTTTGTGGTTTGGTCCAAGTTTTGGGGCTGAAAAGCATGGTATGAGGTATAACCTGGTAGTGCTGGGGTGCTCTCAGGAGCCCTGAACCAGGTTTCTGTTACTGCACAGATATCGATGTTCTCCATGCTAAGGAGAGTTTCGAGTGCATGCATCTTGAAGTTTAGACTTTTGGCGTTGAGTAGCATTACTCTTAGTTTCTTATCCCTTGTGATACCTATGGAGGTGGGTTTGTCTTTTGAGCCTTGCCTAAAAAAGGCACTATGGGGGTAGCAAGAGCCTTAGCCAATATCCGAAAGCCCAGGGGTGACAGGTGCAAGCCATCCCTAGCGAAGCATCGTGGCTTGTCAAGCTTATCATCCCAAGCTGACAGGCATTGGATCCCCTTTGAATGACACCAGTACTTAAGCCAATTGTTGAAATTGATCATCTTGTCTTCATATTGTGGCATCATTCTTGGTGAGGGTAGGATACTACTCAAGGTCAGGGTCATACCGGCCTGGGCTACATGCTCAGAGAGCTCCTCTATGTCTCTTTTCATGTAGTCCAGGGAGGTACGTCTCAGGTCATTCACACCAGCATGGACAATGACTGAGTCATATTTGTACTTGCCTTGGAGTGACCTGAGTGCTTGTGTTATGTGGCGGATCCTAGCGCCCAACAGGCTGCTCACCGTGACCCTCTCCTTGTTCAGCCTGGTGAGCGGGACGTCAGTGTGCCTGACGATAGAGTCACCTATTACAAGTGTATCAGGTGTGTTGTTTAGTCTTAAGGGCTGTGACTGTTCGGCACACTGGCTTTGTGAGATATGTGTTGCACGTGTTTTGTTTTGGGGTAACAGTTGCTTGGGTGTCTGCTTTGGAGGTCTCTGCTGCTTCGGCAGATCTTTATTTAGAGCCCCCGTGTATGTTTTCATGTGATTATGTGTTTGGTTTACTGTCGTGGTAGGTCTATGTGAGACTGGAATTGTAGTGAGTGTGGTTTCCTTCTCCTCCTGACTGGTTATGCCAGTACTGAGTTGAGAGAGCTTAGCCTCCAGTTTGGCTATATGGTTGCATCTCTCACATGTGTTGGAATTTGTTGGGAGGAGGAGAGGGTTGTCTGTGTACATGAGGCAGTTGTAACATTGCCTCAAGATTCCCAGATTTACCAGCTGGACCAGAGAGGAGATTGACAACTGACCTTTGGACATGCTAGAATAATATTGGGAATTCCTTTATAATTGAAAACAAGGGCCAGTGGGGAGTGAGGGTGTAGTGCTTTTCATTTTTAGTGCTGCCTTATATAATTGCTTTATTGAGCAAGTGCCAGGTAACTTAAGTGCAATGTGTTACAGGTAACTAACGTGTTCTGCTTTGACACTTTGTTGTTTTCTTTGCAGTACAGCCCCTCCCCTTCCCTATTCTGCAGGTAGCTGCTTGCAGCCTTGTTAGCTGTTGTCAATGGCCCACTGTAGGCTCCTAGGTGTTAATTAGTCATTTGTACTCCAATTTCACTGCTGCAGCATTTCCTTATTTCTTTCCTATATCCTTCCTGTTTCAGCTGCAGTGACCAACGCGCATACCCGTTTACCGGGTTTACGCGCATTTTCATCTCCGTTCACATGCATACCCAGTTACCTTGTGTACTCTCAGCTAAGCATAACTATGGACAATTCGACACACCCCTATCCTGCAGCTTTGCCTAGCTAGGGGCAGACTGGTTTAGCTATGCTTCAATGTGCTTACAGCAATGGCGACACACCCCTCGCTTGATGTCATCTTTATCTCAAGGGCTCAGCTCAGTGTTATAACGCTACGCTGTGAGGTGCATCCTTACACCAGTGGGGAATCTGCGATTCACTATTACTCCTCTCATTTGCATGGCATTGCCTACTAATTCCTAGCTACTGCGCATAACACTGTCATTGCCCCTTAACAACCCCTTCGCCATGAGTATGGTGTAGCATGCCTGCCATTGAATATTATGGGGAAATCGTGATATGTGTTTCATTGCGGTTTTATTCTATATTTTTATATATTCCTTGCAATCCCCTTTGCGCACTGCTGCCCTGCACTTCCACGTCACAATAGTGTGACTATATATATTAAATGCAAATTTTATATTTTGTACATGGATTTTTATGCCAATGGCTATATATTTAGCCATTGGCATATATTAATATTATAATATATGTGTTTGTTCGGATGTCATGGCTCCGATTTTATGTTTGCAAAAATGTAAACCGTTTTCTATGGTTTACATTTCTGCATGCTTACACTATGCCTGTACCACTTCCTGAATCGCTACATACCTTCATTTGCATGCTACACTGCTGCACATGGCTTAATTTGCATACAAGGCTCAGGAGTTGTGCAGGCGTAGCGTATGCAGGTAGTGCACGTGCAAACAGCTCGTACCTGAATCGCTCGATGGCCATATTTGGTGTTAGAATGCCGATGCTACTCCTGCACCTGGCGCAAGCTTCATGAATCCTGGGGATTGTTAACAGGGAGGGGTTGCCAGAATCCACTGTTGTAGTTGTGCATACTGGTAACTTGATGGTGAAATGACATTTTGTTGTTGTGCCAGTTCATGTAAATGGGATTTCACTGTTCTGGTCTCGGTTATTTGACTTTCGGCATTATGGGCTTTTGTGTATGTGAAGTAGACCCATAGATATATATATATATATATATATATATATATATATATATATATATATATATATATATATATACATATATATATATATATATACATATATATATAAGGGTATGTATGTACATGTAGCTATCTATTGATATATAGATATATATATATATATATATATATATATATATATATATATATATATATGTTTGTGTGCATTTGTTTGCATGTACACACTTGCAAGTAAATACATGCACTGCATTTGTTAAAAAGATATGGCAATCCTGACTTCCTTCAGTCCTGACTTATGCTTTGCTTTGATATTATTCACTGTTCTTCTCTTGCGTTTGTTTTGTCATTCATTAGATCAGTATGAACATTATGAAACTAAATCAAGGTAAATTCCGTGGTGTTATCTAGAGGTCCGTTCTTCAGAAGTTTATTACAGTAAGTGTGAGGGTAATCTCAGGGTAGCTATTAACTCCAGCAAACAATACTTTATTACTTCTGCTTACACACTTAAAAAACATGTTTCGCAGATTTCCACATACTGATGCTGTTTTTCTATCAGGAAGCTTCAACGCTCACAGGAAGGTTGACGGAAATAAATGGGGATGTGAGATTGGAAACAATGGCTTGCATGATGTAACTTGACTAATGATTTGTCTTTTCACTTTTGTGATACTCTTTGACTGTCCATATCAAACATTATGTTCAAACATATGGATGTTTATAAATTCCCTCTGTAGCCGATCATGTTATCTCAGGGCTTATATATTCAATTTGTGATAGACTTCAAACCTGTGGCTATATATTCTGAATATTTTGAGTAAGAGAGATCGGAAAAGCCATTTGATTACCCTTTTTCAGCATGCTGGGAAGATGGCTGAGGCAACAGCTGGACAGACTTTGGAAACAAAAATCATGAAGTGAAGCTATCTTGTAATGCCTTGATGATGTTTTGGAATGGACTTAGTGCAACTACACTCTCTAGAATAGCTTCTTCGACATACCTGCAGATGTTGGAAATATGTAGTGTAAAGAAAGCTGTTCAGAACCTTAACTGTGGTGGCACAAGGGACTGTGGATAAACGGTAGACAGTGCTCAGTCCTGGGACCGCTCTTGTTTGGCATCTACTTATCTGAAGTACAGGCCAACACTAAGGGACTCTGGCTAACAAAGTTCACAGATGACTGCAAACTGGGAGCCATTATTGAATCCCCAAATGATGTGGATACTCTACAAAAGGGCCTTACAGAAACAGATGCTTGGTGCCAGAGCCATGGGCTCAAGCTCAATGCCAAGAAATGTAAAGGTATCCCCTTTGGGAAAAAACATTTTCCTGTGAATTACCATATAGGTGGCAGTACACTAAACACTGAAAGTGTGATAAGAGACTTAGGGACACAGGTGGACAGTGGTCTCACCTTCGATAACCACATCGCCACAACAGTCAGGAAATCCTTCTATGTGGCACACCTCATCACTAAGGGCTTTTCATCCAGAAAAAAGGAAGTCATTGTCCCACTGTACTCATCCCTCATTAGACCCATTATAGAATACAACACCCCATTTAGTATGTACCTCTTAAGACATCTGCAACAACTGGAAAGGCTGCAGAAATACCTCACTAAAAGAATCACAGGCCTAAAGCAGATGCCCTACGCTGACTGCCTTAAAAAACTCCAGCTATACTCTGTCGCATATCGTCTACTCAGAGGCGATCTCTGCTTAACATACAAGGCCATGTCAAACCCAGAGCTGTTGGACATGCTACACTTAAAGAAATCCCAATCCCTCAGAGCCACACGCTCCAGGGATCTAAACCTTGTCATCACGATAAACAAAATATGCTGGAGGGATAGGTTCCTGACCCAGAGACTCCCCAGACTCTGGAATAGATTGCCCATACATGTCAAGCAGAGTGCCTCTTTGGCCCTCTTCAAAAGGAACCTTGACGATTGGATGGGAGAAAGGAAATGCACCCCAGGTATCACGTCAGTTGCCTTGCTAGACAGGGGTCCAGGGAAGTAAATAGTGTGGGAAGAAATAGCCAGGGAATTGTTATGGCTAGGCTTGTATAGGCCCTAGGGCTGATAGCCTAGTACCAACCTATGAACCTATCATGGTAGTGACTCTGGGACCAGCAGAGACAAAAGCCACGACACTAAAGGAAGATGTACTCCAGAGATTACTAGCGGGGTATCCAAATTTGACTGATATATACCATCAAGTCAAGATGGTAGCAGCTGAAGAAGTCTCTGAAGTGATGGTCTGCTGGGAAATGAGGTTTTGCAAGATCATGAAGAATAACTTTCTGATAACCTTCAAGTAGATCAATCACCTGTCTGAATGGTGCCAAGAGATAAAGATAAAGATAAATCTCTGGAATTTACTCAGATGACTTGAGTTTGGTTAGTGCCTGCAGCACTGTATAAGCCAGCTGTGCAGATGAAAATGAGCAGTATTACATCAGCTTGTCCATCCAAGCAGGAGGGTATGGTCAGGTCTGTTGCATTTTTTGATACGGTGAGGATGGGAGAGACATGTGCAGTGGATAGACCAAGGACTTTTGCTTGTCTTTGGTTAATATGCTTTGGCTGTGGACCTTAGCAGGATAGCTTCTTGGTGATGGGGTATGCAGAAGCATACATCTTCTGATGCTAAAAGGGGGACATTTCAGGGATCTTGCTTCAGTTATATTGCATGTAAGCCAGGAAGGCGTGATGATTTAGGGTACATCAGAAAAAAGTCTACAAACTGTCTAAATTATTGCCTTTAATTGTTAAATATTACAGCCCTAGTGAAGTGGGCAACAAGAAAAGCTACTGGTCATGGGAAGGCTGATGTTCAACAGGGAGAGGAGGATAAACACTGGATAAAAACAAATAAACTGAGGTTCCATCACACAACCCAGTGCCCTAATGTCAAAATATGGAATACTGTCTAGGATTTTTTTTCAACAATGGTTGAGAAGTGCTGACATTGGTTAGACATAGTGCCATGCACTGGAAGGAATTCCTACATTAATTGCTGATACCCTCCACTAAGGATACAGTTCCAGAAGCAGATGGCAGGATTTTGTAAGTTAGGTTGATGTGGTAATACAAACAGTTTTATGGTAGCTAGGCTACAGATCTGGACAAGACTTGAAAATGCTGCAGTCAATGGATATGAGTGTGGTATCTGGGTCAGCATGCCTTTCTAGTGTTGTGTGGATGACTGGGACACTACGTCTGGACTAAAAAACTTGGTTAGTGGTCCCAGTATTCAAAACAGGTGCTAGGAAGGCTATAGTCGCATTACACTGGGATTGCATGCCTCATCTTTTTTTGGTAAGATTATAACAGCATGCTGAAAAGGTGGTTTCATTCAACAACCAACCTCTGATTTAGGAGGAGCAATGCAGATTCAGCCCTATTTGATGAACAGTAAATCAGCTCCCTGTCCTTTTAAAGGTCATTTTATTTCTTTAATACTGTCTGCATGTGCTTTGTTGACCCATATGACCTTAAAACTTATAATGTTCTATAGGAGGTGCTACAAGAATATGGGGTCTTGTAATCTGACAGTATTTTATCTGATAAGTTAAGTGTTGACATTTACTCTGTCATGTTGAATACCTGTGCCAAGATCAATTATACATTGTTATTTTAAATTGTATTATCCATTTGGCTATTAAAAATAAAAGAATTAAAAAAAAGAATATGGGGTCTCAAGTTCACTGCTATGTGGCATTCCATCTCTATATGTGATGATTGACAGCTGTGTCCATATTCTATATGTTATGCTTAAAAATGTTTATGATAAGTATAAGATTCTGCCAATGATGTGTGAGGTCTCCTTTCCTGTTTTAACCTTTCATAGAGATATCAAGGCGCATCCGTGGTATGGAGACTATCCACTTTGGGGAAGTATTCCACATAAATATGTTCCTCAGCATGTACTCAACAGTGTTTGATTTTCAAAGATTAACTCTAAGAAATTATTTTTTGTGATCCACTTTGACCATTGATAAAACTTCCTATGTGATAACTATTTTCTTTAGCCAATATAAGTCTATCACTGTCATATTTAGAGAAAGCTTGAAACAGGTTTCCTCTTTTATTTTGAGATCTTGCATATCATTTTCAGTCATTAGTTTGAACCTGTCACAGAGGAATCATTTAACTTCTGTCATATTCCCAACCCTTCAGGGAAACATAAGTTTTGAGAAATAAGACTGGGGAGTAAACCGCTGATTACATACCGACAACCACATGTAAGTTTTCTGAGTGACACAGACCCCACTCATTCAAGGTCCTGTGTCTGTTATGATCACATTCCTAATGTAAGGACTCCTCTTCTTCTCATATTTCGAATCTAAGGAATTCTCTTCTTCCTCCCTCCCTCCCTCATTCCAAATGTAAGGAATCCTCTTCTTCCTTTTTATTTTTATAGTGTCCTCTGGAGTATCACTTATAATACGTTAACATTCCAGTAATATATATTTAAGTTCCTTTTTGGAAAGCTTCAGCAATTGTCTCAGTATTCATACAAACTTGATTCTTTAAAGCTTTGATTTCACACAGCTACTTACAAATATTCAGAAGACGGATACAACATGTGTTAGTTATAACAATACTGTTTAATAATATTCTTCCCTGTGATTAAAAAGTCATGTAGTAGTGAATTGAGTCCTGT
Organism: Protopterus annectens; assembly: GCF_019279795.1. Lineage (NCBI taxonomy): Eukaryota > Metazoa > Chordata > Ceratodontiformes > Protopteridae > Protopterus > Protopterus annectens. The sequence continues at coordinate 1,370,963,230 of NC_056733.1, forward strand.
CTCTTTTTGATGACACACTGTTGGACTATGAGAATTTGTTTTGTATTCTACTGCAAATGATTTCTCACATGATTTAACTATAGCATGAACCTCAAAGAGGTACCAATTATTGCCTGATAAGGTCATGCTGCATATGAATATTGAGGAAAATGATGCTTACTCGGAATATTTTTACACAACCGGTGTGCTCTTATTGGACAACAATCTCTACTTTGGAGTGCATTTTTGCACATCAAATCACTCCACCAACAAAACAAATTAATAAATATAAAAGCAGTGAAGGCTGCCAGCCTTGCTATATAGAATTTTGTAAATAATTCTATGTCCTTGTAAATATTTATATGAGCCACAGGCGTGTTTTTACAAATATATGAAAACTAAATATAAGAAAACCATGTTGTGCTGAGCTTCAAAAATGTAACCACAGTGCACCCTGCTGGAAGAAAGCTGATAGGTAAAGCATTTTGTGACTGTTTGATCTTAAGCTCAGAGACAGGATGTCTGGACTAAGAAATTATTTATTTTGTCTTAGGACAAGAGTTAATTACTAGGTTTTATAAGTAAAGTCTCCTTTATTGCTGTGGTTTTCTGGCAGGTGCAAGATTACAAACAAATGTTAAATTTTGAGTTCTCTGAGCCTGGGAAACTTCAGCAGAGGTGTCAAAAATGGTGTGATGTGAAATGACTCAGCAGTAATGTGTATATCAATTTAAGACTATCTCAGAGAGAAAGATTTGAGCATTTTGGATTTTGTCTAGATTTAACAACTCACCAGGCACTTGCTTTGCTCTGTAAGTAGTATTTGGATCTTAGTATTTCTCTTTGAGTCAGATAGGAATTTAGCCAGATTAGTCTAGCTGTTTTCTATATTAATGTCAGACCATCCTACAGCATTGCTTTAAAACATTTTCCTGTGATTCCTGAACTCTGTAATGTCATTGTGTTGAATGAATAAGTATTTTCTTGTGTTTGTATTATTTATTATTAAATATTTTGAACCTTTCAACTGTGGCTATTTTGTGTAGAGATAACTTAAGCGCTTAGAGAGTACTTACATGTATTTGGTGACACTGTCCAAGCCATTCCAATAGTCTTGCTCCTCAGCACATTTACTATTTGGATAACAGTAATATTACACAGAGAAATTGGTAACCCTTTGGGAAGGGACTTAAAGTATCTGATATTAGTGGTTGGTGGCAGCTGGTACTAAATTATAGTCTGGAAAGAAAGGGGGCACAGCTGGAGAACCTGTGCCAGCCTTCCCCAGGAGTGTCTGTGTATTTGTATATAAATCAAATCTTAAAGTGTGTGTGGGTCAGCTACTTGAGCAGAGACCTGAAGCACTGGTTTCACAGACAGGGTTCTGGAGGTTTTTGCTTGACCACTAGGCTGAGATCTGGACCCTATAGTGGTGGGGAGTACCATTGGGTTGGGAATCTAGAGAAAAAAGGGAGAAACCAGCTCCAGACTGACTGTAATCTCTGTGTGCTCTTAAGGGAAATTGTACTTTACTGTGTGTGTATTTGTTATCCCCACAATGTGCATGAATCTCACTGGTGCTAGTGGTGAGGATTGAGGCTCCTTGATTACTGGGCCAGTGCACAGGTGTTCCATATTAATTGTTTGGCAGTGGTGGGATATCCACATCAGATATTAATTGTTTGATAGTGGCGAGTTAGGTGTATTACATACTAATTGGCTTGTAGTGGTGTAGATAGTGAATTCCTGTAGCTTGTGTGCAGTGATCACTGAAGGTGTTTTTGTACTCTACATCAGATATGCAGTGAATATTCAGAGTTCATATCACAATTGTTTTATTTCTTTTGTTAGCTTAAATAGTCAGAGAGAGCAGGCAAGCATGTCAGCAGAGGAGTACGGTAGGCTGACAAGGAGCCAGTTGGCTGAGATGTGCCAGGCTAAAGTACTGGTGCATGGAAACCTGACTAAAGCAGACCTGATTGCAGATTTGGTCCCAGCTGCATCAGAGAATAGCAACCAGGAGAATGATCAGACTGGCCGTGGAGATGTACAACACTCAGAGAATGGAAAGCTCATCCTTTCTGCAGGGGACTTAAAATTCCATCTGGAGCTAAAGAGATTTGAGTTGGAGGCCAGGCATTTGGAAACAGAAGCAGCAGAGAGACTGAGACAGCTATAGGCTGAGGAGAATGAGAAACTGCTATGCCTGGAAGCTGAGGAGAAGGAGAGGCAGAAAGCATAAAAAGGAGATGCTGACACTTCTCCAGAGTCATGGAGGTAATGGGCAAGGGAGTAACCGGACCCCAGAAACAACAAAGGTCAGTAAATTTATTCCACATTTTACAGAGGGAGATAATTTGATAGTTTCATTCATATGTTTGAGAGGGTATGTAAACAGCATGATGTTGACCAAAGGCTCTGGGTATGGTTCCTGGCCCCCTTACTCCATGGTAACTGCACTGTCTAAATTATCTGATCATGAATTTTTTGATTATACTGCTGTTAAGAATTGTTTGCTAGAATTTTTTAAGCTAACACCTGAAGGTTATAGGAAAACGTTTTGTGAGCATAGACATAAGGCAGATGAAAGTGTGTGTGAATATTTTGCTGAACTGAGCACTTATTTTCATAGGTGGGTGAGTGGCTGTCAAGTCACCACTTTTGAAGGGCTGACAGATGTTATGGTGAGGGAACAAGCCCTTAGCACTTTGCCTAAAGACATGAGGATCTGGTTAGCTGATAAACAATGTGCTACTTCAGATGAATTGGGGAAGAAGGGAGACCTATACCTAGCAAATGGGGCAGCACTACACAGGAAAGGGACATCCAGTGCTACTCATGGGTCTAAGGGAACCCATGGTGGGGACACCAGACTACCCCAACAGAATCTAACAGTAACAGGGGAAGTCACTAGTCCAGGTACACTTCCAGGACCTGGGGTTAAATCTTTTGAATGCAACCAGTGAGGCCATGTGGCATATAGGTATCCATGGAGGCAAGGTGTGGAACAAAAGGTGAGGGAATCAGTAAGTGGGAAAGACAAAATGCCAATAGTAGTTGTCTTGAGACAACAGGGGTAAGAAACTACCATCCAGCAGATGTCCTGACAGGGAAGGATTCTGATAAGGCAGTACCATGTGCTTATGCAGTTACATGCAGTCAGGCTTGGAGACAAGCATGTGGGTCTAGTAGCCTGGGGGACACCCAGTCAGACCACATATTTGCAGCCAGGACTGGTGAGGCGATTACTTCAGGGAGGGAGCTAATCTGTTGCAGTGAGACTGAAAAGGAGCCACAGCTGCTTGTGGGTACTGATGTTCCCTTGGACAGAGTGACTGCAAAGGTAGAAGTGAGTAGTAGTACCCAGGCTGACCTTGAGGCACCACTGTCAGAGGATGGTAGACTTCCTGGGGAAGGTGCTGGGGAAGGTTACAAACAGAGAGTTGAGAAAGTCTCAGCTCTCGGACCGTACATTACAAGGCCTGAGGCAGGAAGCTAGTGAGGGACCTGATTCTCAAGGGGAAGGGGGACTCTATATACTGGGACAAAGGTTTACTGTATAGAGAGTGGACCCCTGAGGGAGGGCTAGAAGGTGAGAGGATACAGCAGTTGGTAGTGCCTGTAGCCTACCATCTGGCACTTCTAGCAATATCCTCTGATATTCCCTTTGCAGGTTATATGGGCATACAATGTACAAAGATATCTATCATGCAGAACTTCTATTGGCCTGGAATTTCCAGAGATGTAACAGGGAACTGCAGGACCTGTGAGCAGTGCCAAAAGGTAGGCAAGGCAGGAAACAGGGTAAAAGCTTCTTTGATGCCGTTGTCTGTGAATGAGGAGCCATTTCAGAGGGTAGCTATGGATATTGTGGAACTTCTGAGTACCCCAAGTTCCACAGGGAAAAGTATATCCTAGTAAAGGGAAGTAAATATTGTGGGAAGAAATAGCCAGGGAATTGTTATGGCTGGGCTTGTACAGGCCTTAGGGCCAATAGCCTAGTACCAGCCTATGAATCTACGAACCTAGTGGTAGTAGATTATGCTACAAGATACCCTGAAACAGTGGCTCTGTCCTCCATTGAGACAGAAAAGGTGGCAAAAGCTTTGTTTGAGGTTTTCAGAAGGTTAGGTTTCCCAAAACAAATACTGACTGACAGAGGTGTCGATTTCATGTGAGACCTGTTGGCTTGTCTATGGAAGTACTGTGGGCTGAAGCACCTAAAGTCCACCCCTACCATCTTCTAGGCTAATGGTCTTGTTGAGAGGTTAAACTCTACACTCAAGTCCATACTACAGGCATTTGCAGACCATGTTAAGAGGGAGTGGGACAAATATTTGCCCCATCTGTTGTTTGCTTACAGAGAGGTTCCCCAGGAATCCACAAGTTTTTCACCCTTTGAGTTGTTGTATGGGCATAGGGTGAGGGGGCCTCTAGATTTTATTCATGATGAGTGGGAAGGTGAGTGTGACTCTCACCAGGGGTCTGTTGTGGCATATGTCCTAAACTCAGGACAAGGCTCAGGGAACACATGGGTTTTGGCTAGGAGAACCTGGCAGAAGCCCAACAACAGAAAAAGGTCTGGTATGACAGGAATGCCCGAGCTAGGGAATATCCTATAGGGCACCAGGTAATGGTTCTCATTCCTGTCAGACACAACAAGCTGCAACCAGCTTGGGAGGGACTCTACAAGGTGGTAAGGAAGGCCAGTGATGTTAACTACATGGTGGAACTGCTAGGCAGGAGCACAAATTGTACCATGTTAACATGATGAACCCTTACCGTGTTAGGGAGGCCCTTGTGCTGAGTATTTGCAGTGGATTGCAGGAGGAGTCTGAGTGAGATCTGGTGACTGATCTCTTCAGTGAGGTTCAGACTGACACCTCAGTGGAAGGGGTAGCAATGTCCCAACAGCTATCTCCTACCCAGGTTCTAGAAATCCGAGTAGTGTTACAGGAGTTTGGAGACATGTTCACTGGGAAACCAGGGTGCACCCACCTGGTGCAGCACCAGGTGGATACAGGACCCTAGAGGCCTATTAGGCAGGCCCCTTACAAGGTGCCAGAGAGAGTCAGACTCTGAGAGAGGAGATACAGGAAATGTTGGAACTAGGGGTAATTCAGAAGTCCAACAGTCCCTGGGCCTCCCCAGTGGTGCTAGTGCCAAAGAAGTATGGCAGCACCAGGTTCTGTGTGGACTACAGGAAATTAAATAGTCACACAGAGTCAGATGCTTACCACATGCCTAGGTTGGATGACACCATAGAGCAGCTAGGTGGGGCTATGTATCTTACCACCATTGATCTTAGCAAGGGTTACTGGCAGGTGACCTTGACTCCCAGTGCTAGAGAGAGGTCAGCCTTTGTGACTCCATTGGCTTGCATGACTTCACAAAGATGCCTTTTGGGATGAAAAATGCCCCAGCAACTTTTCAGAGGTTAGTAGATCATATCCTAGCAGGAGCAGGAGGATTTGCCGTTACTTACCTAGATGATATTGCCATCTACAGCCATTCCTGGCAAGAGCACCTTCAACATGTAAGGGAGGTGTTGGACAGACTACAGAGGGTAGGGTTGGCCACTGAGCCGAGCAAATGCCAGGTGGTTATGACAGAGGTCTCCTACCTAGAACATAGAGTGGGGAGTGGTAAGATCAGGCTGAACCTGCCAAATTGGAAGCCATTCAGACATGGCCTGCACCTGTTACCAAAATGCAGGTGAGGGCATTCTTAGGGACAGCAGGGTACTACAGAAAGTTTGTCCCCAGTTATAGTACCATAGCTGCTCCCCTCACAGACCTGACAAGGAAAAACAGGCTAGATAAGATAATGCAGACCACAGTATGTGAGCAGGCTTTCCAGATGCTTAAGAAGCTTTGGGAGGATCCCCTGTGTTAGCCAGTCCATATTACAGCAAATAATTTGTTGTGCAGCTGGATGCTTTGTACCATGGGGTGGAGGCTGTACTTAGCCAGATTTCTTCAGAGGGAGAAGAGCACCCAGTGGTTTATCTCAGTCATAGGCTCCAACCGAGGGAAGAATGCTATGTAGAAAAGGAATGTAGTTACAGATCACAATCCCCTATCATGGGTACATTGAGCCAAACAGCAAAATGCCAAGTTGCTAAGGCAGAGCCTAGGGTTGCAAGCACCACAGTGGGATTAGCAATGCCAATGCAGATGGGCTCTCAAAACAAGGAATGGGATAAGGTAGACTCATATAGACCTAACTCTTGCAAATAAAATTTCTCAAAGGTCACTCAAAAAACTAGCTTGAGTTCTTGGGTGGGGGGGGGGTGGAGATATGTGAAGGCTGCCAGCCTAGCTAGATAGTATTTTATAAATAATTATATGTCCTTGTAAATATTAATATGATCCATAGGCATGTTTTTACAAATGTAAGAAAGGTAAATGGAAGAAAACTGTGTTATATGTTCTGACCTTCAAAAATGTAACCACAATGCACCCTGCTGGAAGAAAGCAAATAAGTTGACCATTTTGTGACTGCTTGATCTCAAGCTTGGATACAGGATGTCTGGACTAAGAAATTATTTCTATTATCACAGGACAAGAGTTAATTACTAGGTTTTATATGTAAAGTCTCCTTTATTGCTATGGTTTCCTGGCAGGTGTAAGATTACAAACAAATGTTCAATTTTGAGTTCTGTGAGCCTGGGAAACTTCACCAGTGGTGTCAAAAATGATGTAATGTGAAATGACTCAGCAGTAATGTGTAGATCAATTTAAGACTATCTCAGAGAGAAAGATTTGAGCGTTTTGGATTTTGTTTAGATCTGACAACAGCTCACCAGGCACTTGCTTTGCTCTGTAAGTAGTATTTAGAACTTAGTATTTCTTTTAGAGTTACATGGGAATTTAGCCAGATTAGTCTAGATATTTCTATATTTATGTCAGACTATCCTACAGCATTGTTTTAAAACATTTTCCTGTGATTTCTGAACTCTGTGATGTCATTGTGTTGAATAAATAAGTATTGTTTTGTGTTTTTATTATTTATTATTAAATATTTTGAACCTTTCAGCTGTGGCTGTTTTGTGTAGAGATAATTTAAGCTCTTAGAGAGTACCTGCATGTATTTGGTGACACTGTCCAAGCCACTCCAATAGTTTTGCTGTTTGGCACACATTATTTGGATAACAGTAATATTACACAGTGAAACTGGTCACCCTTTTGGAATGGCCTTATATTAGTTGATATTAGTGGTTGGTGGCAGTTGGTACTACCTTATAGTCTTGGAAGAAAGGGGGCACAGCTGGAGAACCTGGGCCAGCCTTCCCCAGGAGTGTCTATGTGTTTGTATATAAATCAAATGTTAAAGTGTGTGTGTATGTCAGCTACTTGAGCAGGGACACAACGCACTGGTTGGACAGAGAGGGTGCTGGAGGTTTTAGACTGACCACTAGGCTGAGATCTGGACCCTATAGCTGTGCCAGTGGGGAGTCTTATTGAAGATCTGGAGAGAAAGGGGGAAACCAGCCCCAGACTGACTGTGATCTCTGTATGTTCTTAATGGAAATTGTACTTTATTGTGTTTGTACTTGTTATCTCCCAATGTGCACGCCCCTCACTGGTGCTAGTGGTGAGGACTGAGGCTCCTTAGTTACTGGGCCAGTGCATGAGTGTCACAAAAGTTATAAGCAAAAGAAGAAATAAGTAATTACTAGAAAAAAGAGAAAAATGAGTTCTGCTGTTTCTGTTAGTCTGACTAATACAGTGTACATTTCAACTCTCCAGTATTACCCAAAAATCCTGATTTGAAATGTAAAATAGCATGCCACACATAATAATAAGTGGCCCCTTTAAATTAGTATTTCTTTAGAGTTCACTCTATTTTTTGACAGCCCTCTTAACTGTAATGAAGGGGGAGAGGCAATTCCAAGTCTTTAAACCTGACTGTAATTTTGATTCTACAGATCTAGTTTTCATTTGATTAAAATGTTGTTTCTTCATAACCTAGAATATATTTTCTACTGATTTTTATATTGGTATGAAGAACAACAATAAGTAAAATCTGCATTTAAAGAAACTTGTAAAGTAGTTATGATATGTAGAGCCAAGGATAACACTGTCAGTCTTGTTTGCATCATGGTGTAAGAAATGCTTCAGCTGTTGACATCCTGAGTTCCATTTAAGATCATTAGTACAGGACAGGGTTTGTGGTTTAGATGTCAGGTAAGGAAGCAGGGTAAAAGAGGGGTTCCTCTGTATTAAGCATGCACTTAGCATGCAACAGCTAACAACACTTTTTATGTGCAATACAACTGTTTTAAAATTATGCTAGTTATATAACTCTGCTTACGTATATAGAAAGACACTGATAGAATGTAGTGTGCAAACCCACTGTGGCAGTATTTTTATGTGTATATTACCCAGGAAAATATTTAAAACATTTCCAGTGCAGCATTTCATAAGTAAAATATGCAAATTAGAAAAGATATGCTGACTTGTTACAAAGAGGAGGGAGATGCCATTTTGAGATGTTAAGCACATATTTCTAGGTTCTGGCTGCAGTCTTGTGTTTTGTAGCTGTCCAGTTATGCTTATCCAAACTGTGTTCTTTTTTAAAAATCATAGTTCAGATCTAATACACATTACAAGATTTACCTGATACAGATCTAATGCACATTTACAAGATTTTATGTTTGCTGTGGCTTGGTGGTACTTCATGCAGTCTGGTGAGCCCAAGGTCTGGGGTTTGACACTTACAAAGGTATTTTATTTTAGGGTGGGAGGTTGGCATAATGGTTAAGGTGCTTGCCTTACAAGCACAAGGTGCAGGGTTTGATTCTCACATGCGATAATTGGCTAGGCTTAAAATGGCCCACAATGGCAGTTAGCCTAGTATTAATCTATGAACCTAAGATATTACAAATGAGCACAGGAAGTTAATTCCATGGTGCTTTGATGCTGCACTCTCAAACTGTTAAAATAATATAATTTGAAATTACTTTTAGGAAGTCTATATTTTCAGAAAATGATATGCCTTATTTTGGCAACAGCATTTAATGATGAATATTTAAATGCACTACTCAGAATGTTTTGATGCGCTTACAAAGTTTGATTGATCTAGTTTCATGCCCATGTGATACAGATTAGTCCAAATTATTTTGGCTACTCCTGATTATTATTATTATTATTATTAGTAGTAGTAGTAGTAGTAGTAGTAGTAGTAGTAGTGTAGTAGTAGTAGTATTAAGGGAGGTGCTGAAACAGGTCTACTACAGTACAGTACTAAAGGCAATGTTTCATCAGAATTCAAAGTACCTACCTCATAAATAATTAAGGGAGATCACTGTGTTCACTACAGGTAACATAATACAACTCTCTAACCGGAAATGAACTGTTGCTAACGTAATCACCCAGCAGATTTCCATGCTGCTGCTGCTAGCTGCACAAACCTTGTAAGTACTGACATGGGTGTAAGAATGCATGCAAATGCATTTAAGTGGGTATATGTCAATTGGCTGATTAATTACACTGCCGAAATGCACATGGTCAAGATCACATGATCAACAATGCAGTTTGTCAGCCATTTTGACTGAGATCTCAGTAGGGTGATGATTGGGGACTGTACCCTTTTCTCCACTGTAGTGCAGTTTTGAAGCTGGTATATATAATTAGCAGGGGCTGTATGGTGGTTTGCACCCTGAAGAAACATTGCTTTCATGTTGTTTCCATTGATTGAAGAACTGCATTGTCAAATAAGAGGTCTCGACAATGTTGTTCATTGATCAATTGAAATAGATCTCATTTGATTATGTGTATGGCATATGTACAGGCCGGTGTGAGAAAAGGATTTTGTCCTTTAGTTACATATGAAAATGTTGTATGGAAAGAATACTTTTGTTAGCTCCATACAGAACAGTCAGTCAGGTTTCTGAATGGAAGTAAGACAGAAATGATTCAAGGAATAGTAAACTAAAGCAGAAGTAAAACTGGCAATAAAGGCATTAGTCTGCAGACTGTTTGTACTTGTAATTATTGAGGGCAGGAAGTAGAAGGGAAGCAAACACCTTCACTTGCTTGCAGGAAATAAAACAAAAATAGGACCTTTACCCATGATTGCATAGCATAATGTTACTTAATGAAAAACGCGACAAAGTCCATCTTAACAGAAAGAGAAACAAAAGGAAGGAACAACATACCAGATAAGGTAGTTAGAAGAAAAACTTCAATTTTTGCTGCATAGTGCAGGCATAAAACAAATAATGTGAAAGTAACTAAACCAGAAATAAGATGGTATATCCATTTTTCTTTTTTTGTAAACATGATAAAGAGAGGTGAGAGTAAATGGGTCTCGTAATTTGAATTCATTTTTTATAAGCAATATTAACATGAGTTAAAAAAAAGGTTGCGACAGCAATCAGGTCAGACTGTTAGTCTGCAGGAAGAATGATTATAAATTACCCATGCTGTGTGCTATGAATAGGATTCATGACCAGGCAGTAGGCCTTGTGAGGTTACTGCATAACAGAAATATTTATTTGTTATGCTAGGTCTGACCAGATAACCATGTGTTCTTTTTATGCACAGCTTACTCCAAAATTAGTCAATGGCAATCATTTGGCTGCAGCAGATATGGTATGAAAATGGCAAAGTTTAATATTCCATGAAATGATTGGGAGTTTCATGTTAGGAAGCTACATCTTGCATTTATATGTTAACTAATAATTTTAACAGCTTTTAAGTTTGTGAGAGAATAATAATGTCCTTAGGTTTTAAGTAAATATAGTTGAGCTGTTTTGTGTTACTAGAAGAGTAATTCTGAGCAGCAAAATCAAAATTATGCTCATGAAGTGGATAGAAAATGGCTAAGTTTTAAGTAGCACACAAGAAATGTTGACATACTTTCCAGTGTTGGTTACTGGACTCAGAATGGCACTCTATTGTAATGGTCAAGGTACCCAGCTGTGAAGTGAAAAATCTCTGTCTCATAAACATTCAGCAGTATAAGGAATAACTCTAAGAAAGTCACTTTTCTTTTAAATTATTTAAACGTGTTTAGTTTTCAAAATAGTGGATATGATTTCTAACATGGACTGCTGTATTATTTCTTTTATAACATATAAAATCACTTCTGTGTCATACTTTAGTAACTACTAGAAGAGATGAGTACCTACAAGAAAATGAGAAGAGAATATTATTTATTTCATTTTTTTTAATCCAAAATTAATATAATCTGGTTGTCTGCAGGACAGCCATGGGAACTGCGATCTGACCTAGTGTCTGTGACTGAGACCATACCAAAGCATGCCTAGTCATGTAAACTGTCTTTCTGTTCTTAAACTTTTAAACTTCTGTTTTTAATTGTGGTTTCTCACAATCTTATTGGAAGTATGAGGATTTAGACAATTCACCATACAAATTTTGAGCTAATCAGCTACCCTAATTCCTTTTTTTTTTAATTGGAATGTTTTATTAACATTTTAAAACATTATATAAGAAGAGAAAATGTAAAATAAACAACAAAATAGCAACAGGTACAAAACAAATTATTAACTTGTAACAGTCTTGAGACTGCTGGGCTGCAAAGTTGGAAGCTTGATAGTAAAGCATTTGAACTACATTTTACATCCAGAGAAATACATTTAAACCACATTTATAATTGCACTTATCTTACCATTTAAATGTGTTTTGTGTCCTGTTTGCTCTTTATCTGAAGTTAAACCTATTAATATAAGGCATGTTTATAGTTAGCATTGCTTTTTGATTTCTGTGCTGGGCCTACATGTTTTTCTGAGTTTGTTGTAACTGGTTGTAATGAAAGCCTATGGTAAATAACCCTGTGATGAAAGGAGGTACTGCCAGCACAGCTAGCTGAAAATTAAATGTCATTTGTGACTATCAAACTGATTTATATAAGATGCTTTTGTTACAAATGTATTAGAGCTCTATGTCATGCATATATCAAGCTGCTTTGTACAGGTATTTGTGTTGAAAAGGTATTTGTAAAGTGCTTGTGTTTGAAATGTATCCACAGTGGGCCCTGCTGTAGAGAACAGAAATGTACATGCACTATTGTAACTGCTTAAATGTATATGTTTTAACTGAGGAAACTGGAGAGTTAACCTCAGTCCAGCAAACTTTAAAATATATCTGAAATTAAATCACTTTATAGGCTAGGCCACAAAGATGCTATTTCATAGGTTTCAATGCAGCCAGAGACACAACGTCTTTACTAGGAAGCTTTCTGTATTGTCTTTGGGGTGAACTAATTAAAGCATGGAGATATGAAATTGTTTTATGACTTCCAGCACCTGCCACAGATCTGAGCAAAAGCCCTTGTGTGTGTTGTTTTACAGGTACATGCTAAATCCTGCCAGCTTCCAGAAATGGGGGGTTTCATGTGAACTAGAAGTCAGATGGGCAGAAGTGATGTACTTCTGCAAGCTATTCCAGAAGAAATATTTTAGATAGTATTTTGAGAAGTTTCTTAGTGAAACTGAGCATTCTGTATTCTGTCTTGGGCCTGACAACAAGAATGACCATTCACCATATCATCTGCCTTACTCTAGTAAGTAAGTTGTTAGGGAGTAGGGATTCTCTTAGATTCAGTTAGGAATATAGAGAAACTTAGTTTAGATATTGGGGGATTCAATAAAACCTACAGGGAGTGATTCTCCATGTAGGCATAGTGGCACGGCCCCAACACAGAACATGACTGCCGAGTGATCCAGTAAAGAGGGTGGAGGGGCTAGGGTTGCCAACTTTTCATGTCAAAAATTCTGGACATGTATGTGAAAGCAAAATGCATGCAATTTTGGTACCCCTGCCCCCTCCCATGCAGCCATTCCAGTGTCCCATTACTTGGTTATTTCTCCATTTCATCCCAGATGCCATAAACACTGTTCAAAACTCTCAGTGGGCACACTGTTTTTTGCTTTACTTCTACAATGATTATGGATATTTGGATTTAATTTAAAACGTTTATTTCAAATTTTATAGCACAAACACTGATAGACATTTGCTCAACAAAGTAAGACAGTCTCACAATGAAAACAGACTTAGCATTAAAACTTTTTTGGCTTTGAAACTCACATTCACTGAAACAGCATCAAATCCCATATTCAAAGAAAATGCATCTGGTCAGTGGCAGATTAAGTTTACCTTTGGGCTGTTTTCAAATCATAGGCCCCCTGCACACATTTTTAGGACCATGCAAAAGGTCTTTGATTCACCTTCCTGATAGTAGTAAATTATAATATATAAGAATCAAATTATACCCCTTGCATAATACAGCACCACTTGTTACAGCATGCTTTAAATGTATAGTTTTGAATATTTTTCCAGTAAGCAATGAAACAAAACATATGAAGCAATAATGACAAAAATGCCCAGTTGAGAACATTTCAACCATAAAAGGCCACTTAAACTTCTGTCATTACAATCCACCAATATCAGTCAATATGCACAATCTCTGCAGAAGTAAAAATCATCTGAATAATTCTAACTTAAAGAGATCTGTAACTAATGAAAACGTTGCTGCATACAAGCAACTTTATATTTCATTGTTTCATCTACAAATTCAGTGCCTGCTGCCCTTGAAGAATTAATTGCCTATGTTACATTATCAAATGGTAATCTGGTAACATTACAAAAAGGAATGGATGGCAAACTGGAAACAGATTCATAAAGTTCCTAAGAAATATTAAAGTCTGCAGAAGAAGTGCTTGATGGTTTAAATAAAAGATAATCCGCCATCTTGGAAAAAAATCTTTAGCTGCACTCTGAAATTCAAGTCTGAGAAGCACAGTACTTGCATGATTTTGTTTATTTCAAACAAAACAAAGCAAACAAAATAATTCAGTACAACAACCTAGCAGGATTCAGCACAATACATATAATGCAATTCTTCTTTCATTCCATTTGCATTAGTTTCCATAAAAGCCCCAAATAGTAAATGCCTTTGCCAGGTGTTATCACACAGTAATTCAAAAAAGCCTCTGCTAGAGAAGAACATTTTTCAGTGCTGGGTATTTGCAATACAACACAGTTTCTGGCTCAGTAGCAGTGATGAACAATAGCTTATTTTGGTGTGCTCTGCTTCCCTCCTAATGCAGGAGAGTATATATTTCTAGATTTCTTAATAAACATCCAGAAAGGGAGATAACTAATGTAAACAATGTGCCAACTGAGATCTTAACATGATATTCCATTCACCTTGAAAAACAAACAGACTGAAGACAAAAGTATGTATTAGCTATTTATACAGCTCCCTAAATGCTAAAAATATGTGTAATGATAAAGCTATCTGCCAGGCAATTAGTTAGCTTTTAGCAGTTCACATAGGAATGAACAGAAGTTATAGAAATTTGACCAGGTAAAAAAATATGCAGAACTCTAGTTTAATGCAGTCTATGCAATGACAGCATCAATGAAAAAACATAAGTAATTATATGCCTGAGCATTGCTACATATTTACAGACAAATGCCAGTGTGACAAGTATTGAGCAATTCTGCACTTTTCAGGTCAACCTGCCCCTGATAAAAAATTGCCATCTGTATAATGGATGTTAGCACAGGTATGAAGGGGTTAAGAGGTGAACCTCTGCCTTCAAGAGCCAAACCCAAGTTAAAAGCACATATATATATATATATATATATATATATATATATATATATAGAGAGAGAGAGAGAGAGGGCAGAATCAGAGCACTTAAAGTGAACTAATAAGTCTGATATTTAATGATGAATTGCTGGTGTTTCTACCAACATGTACATTCTGTTAGACAACAGAAAGTCCAGAGCTGCAACAATGGCTTCTTTGTAAAATGAGACCATATTTTTTTTTTCATTGTGTCAGATCTGAAACATCAGTCCTACTCAATATGAACATCAAGAAAGTGACATGAAGGGGAACAACCCAGGTGGCCACATAGAAAAACACACAAATACAGACATGTTAACCACAGTATATTATGCCTGCATGTGAATTAGTCTGTTAAGTTAACAAGTTACACAGGTCAGTAAACTGGTCTGAAAATCCTTTTCAGCCATGCCCCACACTAAATAAGCAGATAAAAAAGAATGTTGACAGCTGTATTGCATATTGTACATTTGCAACTGGTTCAACATGCATAGACATAAACCTTATATCTAAAGTATAGAGCTATGTAAGCAGCAATATACAATAATTTTGTACGTTTTTAGAAAAAAAGACTATTTGGAATGTCATATGATAGCATGGAAATCACAAGTAAGTTATGTAGTCAGCTTTGCTCCCCTATACCACTCTATGACCTTCATCTCTCCACCCCATCTTTATGCTGGTTCTCTAGTTACTTATCTAATAGAAAACAATCCATACACTGGAAAACTGTCACCTCCCCATTCCTTCTTTTTAACACTGATGTACCCCAAGGCTCAATATTAAGACATCTTCTTTTCAATATTTATACCAACAGTCTATCCTCTGCCTACCCTCTTACAATATGCCAATGACTCCACCCTTAGGGGCATGCACAAGTGTGCGGACATGGTAGCATCTGTGGAATGTAAATCACCTCATAAGCTGGTGAAATCTATGCAAATGAGGTTTATTTGCTATGCAATAAGCAGAAAGACACTCGTGTAGGTGCCATGGTAGTGTAAGAAATGTACACGGACAGAAACCGTGTAACAGACTGTAAATCTTAAACAGGGGGCTGTAAAAGCCCAAAAAGGGTGGGTATGGCACTGTAGGCATGCAAATCACCAAAACTATGGCCAGTGAGTTCAGAAAGCAATGCAGATCATTAAAAATATTATTTTTTAACACATGTATTGCATTTGCACAGAGCAGAATGACGTGCAAACATGCCATTATGGCAAAAAAAATAAATAAAAAATGTAAAAAAAAATGAAAATTAGACCTTTGCAAAAATATTGCATTACAGTGCCCAGCATGCAGAGTCTTACAATGGCAGGTATCAGTGGTTGCAAAGGGGGAAAGCCCTGCAGTAGGTAAGCATTCAGGGTATACACAATTAGCTGTATGTAAATCAGCTGGGGTTACTGAATAGCAAAAAGGGCTTCAGTGTCCATAGATACAACCCATGGTACGGCTAGAACCATGTAGGCAGTAGTGCAACAGATAGTTGACATCAAAACGGGGTGTGTCATGGTATGTGTAAGCAGATTGGAACTCAGCTGCACATGTTTGTCCTCAGCTAAGCACAGCTAAGCAGGAGGCACGTCTGATGCTATTGAGCTGTTTTTAGCCCCACTGCATGTGTTTTAGCTGCTTTAAGAAATGCTGAGCATGCCCATGGTTGGGGGAGTGCCAAAACTGCTGAGCATTGTTTACACTAGCACTACGGGTTTGCGCAGAGCACCGCACTGCTTAGCAGTGAAGAAATAAGAAAAGAAAAAAGAAAAAAAAAGAAAGAAAATAGCCTTGGAAAGCCAATCATTTAGAAATGACTGATAAGTCCTGTTCAACAGACACTGGCCCATTCACACCCCGAGTGCTACACCCATCAGGTGGAATGCAGCATAATGAGCCAATCACACAGGCTGCACCTGCAGTACACCAATATAAACTATGCATACACCCTACAATCTGATTTTCCCACATACTCTGCACCATGGAGTACACACTTGGGAATTTTAACTGACAAAATGCTAGGAGTTGCTGCTGCTCTGCTGCACCTCTTTGTGCATGAGGCTGAAGTCAGTGATGATGCTGATGCTAACAATAGGCCTAGACTGAGAAGGGGAAAAGTGTTCAGGCCCCAGGTAACCTTCCAGGGGCTACATGAGCTGAGATTGTAGAGCACTACAGGACAGACAGGGACATACTACATGACCTCACTGAGCTCTGCCACCCTCAACTCAGACCCAGAGCCAACAGAGGGGAACCCATCCCAGTGAAAACAAAGATATGCGTAGCCCTTAGAATTTTAACTACAGGTACTTTTCAAGTACCAGCTGGGGATATAATGGGGGGTCTCACAGGCATCTGCATTCAGGATACTCCACCAATTCTTGGATGCCATTCAAGCATGTGCCAGTGAGCACACTTATTTACCCTGCACCCCTGAGGAGAGGGTCAGCAGTATGTGTCTCTTTCATCATATAGCACACTACCCTGAGGTACTGGGTGCCATAGACTGCACTCATTTGTACATCAAAGCACCACCTGGTGAAGAGGGTAGGGTCTACTTCAACTGCAAGGGGTATCATTCCATCAGCTATCAGGTCATGTGCAATGCCCAGGGCATTATCATGAATATGTGTGCTGGCAGCTATCATGACTCCTACATCTGGCATGCATTACAGCTGTTCCAGATGTTTTTCAGGGGGGATATCCCTTATGGCCATCTACTGGGGGATGCTGGCTATGCACTGGAACCATGGATGATGACACCCATCAGAAATGCACACACATGTACTGATGAATGCCATAATGAGGCTAATGCACAAACTAGGAAAATTATAGTGTGTGTTTGGGCTGCTCAAGTCATGGTTCCACTGCCTCAGTATATCTGGAGGACCCCTGCAGCACTCTCCAGCCACATGGGCACAGATGTTCACAGTATGTGCCATGCTACACAACATGATCCTGTAGAAACAGCTGTGGCAGGGGCATCACAGTGAAGGAACACATAGCCCCCCATCAGTGCCAAGCTCCCCACAGCCATGTGGGACTCAGAGGAGAAATCCTCTGAGCCTATCCCTATAGGAAGATGTAGACATGCCAAGTATGCCCTGGCCTGGGCAAAGAGGCAATGCATAGCACATGCACTGACAACCTAGGGTCCTAGGGACTGGCACCTCACTCTGGCTCACACACATAGTAAAAAGGAAGCCAGCCACACCACACAACCTGTACCTTACCATGTATTGGCTGTGTATGGCATGCATCAGACAGAGACAGCCCTGAAGCACTCTTATCTCAACTGCTGCAAGCACAAGGAAAGTCACTTTTCTATGTAACAAATGAATGGGGTACTAAATGGTGATAGCATATGTATGGACTGGTTGCATGTATTCAAGAGAATAGAGTGGGCTACTGGGATAGCTGCAGACAACTGACAGGTGTGTGGGACAACAGGAGTTCTCTGTCCAATAGTGGTTGACCTATAATATGCAGTAGGCCACAATCCAGCAAATTCCATTGCATTATGCCAGGGAAGTGCAAACAGTGGGGTCACAGGACAGATGCTTGACTGTCAATGCTAGAGTCCCCTACCTCCAACACACACATGTTCCCATACAACTGCAGTAACAGTATATTTGCAAGGTAAAAGCAGCAGACCATACAATCCCTGGGCTGTCCCAATCAACCTGGTGACATGAACCTTTTCCCCAATATGCAGGGGTCAATGTGTTATGTATGTCTATGCTTGATAGTGTAAGGATGTAAACTGCATTGTCTGGTGGCTGAAATGGCTTAGTGGGCTAGATACATTACCAAGGTTGATAGGGTGCATGGTTTGAGACTGGCTGCACCTACTGTTTTGTATGTGAGCTACACTTATGGTAGGAGTTCTACAGACTGTCCACATGTTAGTATTTCTTACTGCAATAAAGCTGGGCAAAGACAGAAACAATGGAGGGACAGGGAGCCACAGATATGGACAGTACACAGCTCTAAGTAACCTAGATGGTGACTAGTACAACAGCATATTGTAACAAGTCAGTGTAGCACCAGGATATAAAGGCTGTCACATAACTGTGTCAATACTTACAACATGTCAGTGGGCAACTTCCATACCTCACAATTGTACAAAGTTTTGCAGAATGTCCACATTTATGCCTCATATGTCTGTTCTGTTTGTCATAAAATTGCATTTTTCTGGCAAACTATTGGCAGATCAATAAAGGTTGCTGTGAGAAAATAATGACACACAGTTGAGATGCAGACTTAATGCCCTTCAGAAACTGCATACTAACAACAAAACCATTCAACCAACTGTCTGCATTTGTAAGAGCAATATTAAAATCTTGTCCCCATGTTTGGGCCTATGTCCCACTGTTATATATGGCCCTGTCCAGATTTTTGGCTGTAAAAGTTTGAGAGGTATCGGCAACATGTAGCCTTATAATAACACTAAACATAAACCATCTGAGGACCAGAGTAGACGTATGGGGCACAATGCTGGACAACCTCCAAAACAGGGGCAGTCACAGGTGTGAAGTCCATAACCCTGTGTGTGGGGTTACATCTCTTACCCCAGTCACAGCATACCTACAACTAGATAGAGCAGCAACTGTAAACAAAGCCAGGAACTGGAATGGGGCAGGACAAAGGCCCACACATAAGGGGAAGGAGGACCTACTGGCAAGAAAAATGTAGGAAGTGCAGAATAGAATGGTTCTTGCAGTAGCATGGGTTCCCTGCAGTGTATGGAGTTAGTAACCCAAATATCTTTCAGAGGTTCCTCACATCAATCTATAATGATCTGCCACAGACGTACCAAGAAATCGCAGTGCTATGTAAAATGTAACAGACATATTATAAAGAACTCTGTTCAGTCCAATACACTCTGTACACACCCTAGATATGGGTCAAATTTTATAGACAGCACACAGCCAGGAAATCCCTCAGGCATTATATCAGGGAGGTGCTGGACTGTTTAATCAAATCCAGCAGACAATTGGCTGTACCACACAAAATCCTGGACTGGAGTACAGGTAGATTGGCCTGGAGTCCCATTGTAAGCATTGATGGTCTTACTGGGCATTAGCTAATTTCAGCCCATGTCTGAACCCACATCTGACTATAGAACTGTGATACCCATATATCTCTGTGCATATAGACAGCTATTTGTACCTTAACTATCTTTCCCTATCCCCATCAGACATGACTACGCTTATCTATCCGTATGTGGCACATATAAGATATATCTGGATCTGTTGAGTTTAATATAGATACATATATATATATATATATATATGTATATATATATATATATGTATATTTATATATATATATGTGTATATATATATATATATATATATATATGTATATTTATACATATATATATGTATATATATATATATATATATGTGTGTGTGTACATATATATATATATATATATATATATATATATATATATATATATATATATATATATATATATATTTATTTATTTATTTTACATTTTTTATTTTATTTTATTTATTTTACATTTGTTGACCGGGCTAGTCTAGCTGGATACATGTCCATTTTCACTAGAGGCCCAGGGAGAAAAGCTCCAATCTGTGTAATATAATAGTAGTACACAATGATAGTCACCATAGAACAGATCGAAACTAAAAAAAAAAACATAAAAAAAATACATTAAAGTATAGGCTAACATTATAGAAACAACATGACATGTGTGTACACACAGAGAAACAAACATTAGTATAGGCTAGCATTATACAAACAACATGTTAAGATTGACAAGGGAGAGTAGGCAAAGTGAGATAGACAGAAATTCACTATAGGTTTGTTTAGAAGTTATACACTCAAGGGGAATAGATGACATACATTCAAAGCTATGAAGTGGGTGCATGGAGCAGGGTTAACAAATTGTACATACTACAAGGAAGCTTGTAGGCAAAATGAGGCTTGCAAAAAATGAAGCATTAAAGAGGATGAGAGATCAGAAAAGGTTGTAAAAGACAAGTAATGCTGAAGAATTAGTTTTAATCTGGGTTAGTGCATGCGCTTAGCCATTGTGCTTTAAGGAGTAGTTTTAGTTGCTTTTTAAAGAGTGGCAGTGATGACAATGATTGAAGATTGCTGTGAAGCCTGTTCCAGATTTTTGCTACAGAATTGGAGAAGAGGGAGTCACCTGCTTTATTAGTGGATTTCTGGATAGTTGTCAATAATTTACTTGCTGATCGAAGGGTAGTAAGATTTCTATAGGTGGGTGATAAGAGTACTGAGAATAGGAGTATTATTGGGCTGAGAAAGTATCTTATGAGTGACGGTAAGTTGTTGAAATGTTAGCTGATTTTGTAGCTCTAGCCTTCCTAGCTGTTTAAGATTTAAACAGTGGTGGGTTCTAAAAGGTGAGCATGTGGCAAATCTAAAAATTCCAAAAAACAAATCCAGGAGTGCACCAATGCTGAATTGCAAAGAAATTTCAAAGAAATTCACCAAAGCGTAGAATAAAATCCTTTATTCAGAACGAAATGCCTAGGACAGTTAGCGCTTTCACGTTTGGTAATGCTTCATCAGACTTTAATGGCATATTAACAAAAATCCAAGTATTATATAGCCTGATGTCACACCCATCATTGATTAATTGATTAGATAATTATCAATTATATATGCTTTAAAAACAGTAGTTAAAAAGTTTTTACCTAAGTGCAAATTACGCATTTAAAAATACATGTTGCTAAATGAATAAAATATATATAATCTTCCAACATCTTAGAAAATCTATAATAAATTTCAGGATGCAGGTGTAAAGATGTATACATAAAATATATATATATATATATATATGTATATAAACAAATGTATACAAAAGTATATATATAAAAAAGAAAACAATATAAATGAATAGGGGCATTTAATGTTTAAAGGATCTAGCTGCTAAAGATGGTTTTAAGCTAATCCTCTCATTCAACCCATGCTGGTGTGCCTGTAATCTCAGAATCCATTTATTCTCTATTTCTTCTGTGCGTTTTTTTATGTTACCTAACCTATTTGTCCTTTTAACTATTTCTAAGACTCTAAACTTAAAATGATGCTGAGATCCATTATCTATTATGTGTCGGGCTAAGGCATTGGTTGTATTCTCTTTGTTGATTACATAAATGTATTCCCTTCTCCGCTCATGTAAGGTTCTGTTGGTTTTGCCTACATAATATTTCTGACACACTACACATTGTGCGAGATATACTAAATCCCTTGTTTTGCAATCAGCATAAAAAGAGAAAGTGTAAGTACGACCAGAATGTGGATGCCTAAATATATTGTCATTAGTTATATATGTGCATTGATTGCACGTCCGACAAGGAAATGTCCCTTTCCTTTGAGATACTTTAGGATAAATATCCGTTTTCTCATAACATAAAAGTCTTTTAAGGGATTTCATATTCCTGTAGGCTATCCTAGGTCTATCATCAACTAAGGAGCTAATTCTGTCATCCATTCCTAGGAATTTCCAATTTTTATTAATGATCCTATTGATCTGATTATTCCTATTGGTGTATGGAATAACTAGCCTCTGTGTCTGAGGACCAGACTTCTTGGATGTCTTAGAGTCTATGGTAGATCTCCCATAAAAGAAAGGTCTACCCTTTCCTGTCCTTAAATCAATATTGGTTTCTAAGGTAGCTTGTATATTTTCTCTATTATATCCCCTATGCACAAAATCACTTATTATTCTATCATGCTGCTTAGCAAAAGTCACATCATCTGTTGTAAGCTTTGACACCCTAAGTACCTGGTTCGATACAATATTCGAATGGACATGCTTGGGGTGCATACTGGTGCGGTGTAAAAAAACATTTCTCCAGCATGACTTCCTGAACAACTCAGTATGTAACCCATTTGCTTCTTTTATTATTCTAACGTCCAACAATTCAATGCTGGTATGAGAGTGACCACATTCAAATTCAAGGAAGTTCGTGGTCCCATTCAAATATCTAGTAAATTCGTCTAGTTCTACTTCACTCCCTCTCCATACAACAAAGATATCGTCATCAAAACGAGCATAAAATAATACATATTCATAGAATAGCATGTTGGTAAATACATACATATCCTCCCAGTAGGCTAGCATCAAATTAGCGTAGGAGTTTGCGCATGGGGTCCCCATCGCTACTCCCTTCCTTTGTAAAAAATATCTATCCTCATAACATATAACATTATTATCTAGGACAAGTTCAAGTAGTGCCATCCATTTAATGATGGTATTATTACTAATACCATTCTTTAACAAAAAAAGCCTTACAAACTCCACGCCAATGTCGTTGGGTATGGTCGTAAACAACGACTTCACATCAAACGTTACAAGAATATCATCCTTGCCTATGCTCTTTTCAGTATTGTTTGCTGCCAAATTCTCCAAAAATTGCTGAGTGTCTCGAAGTATATAATTGGTGTTTGTAACAATCGGTTTAAATTGTTTGTCGAGATATATCGATATCGATTCAGTTAGCCAACCTTTACTGGACACTATGGGTCTCAGAGGCAGATCATTCATTACTTTATGTATTTTTGGCAAACCTCTTAAGGTAGGTACAGTGGGACTCTCTATAAGAAAATATCTATAAAGGTCTGCTTCTAGAACATTGTTCAACAGCATGTCATATAAATGACCATGTACTCTAGTTATCAAAGTATTTAAAGAACCCATAGTTAATGAGCAATAAGTGTCAGCATCTGCCAGCATGACTTCAATTTTAGACATGTAAGCCTCTCTATCCATAACGACTATGGCACCACCTTTATCAGCTTGCCTGATTACAATGGTGTTATTGTTCTGTAAACTAGAAATAGCTAGCCTTTCATTTCTGGTCATATTAATATATTCTGATTTAAAGTTATTGCTATTATACAATTCCAGAAAATCATGTTCACAAGCACGCTCAAAGATATCCAACAATGGATGCATAGGTGGCATGTAAGTGGATGGTCTTCTGAAAGTGTTCATACGTCTATCCGTACTATTCAACCCACAATCATTACCATACATCAATTTCAGTGCTATGTTCCTAGTGAACATTTTAATGTCCAAAATTAAGTCAGTTACATCAGAGAAACCCGAAGGTATAAAATTCAGCCCTTTGTTAAGGACTGACAACTTGTGGACGTCAAGTTCATACCTGGAAATGTTAATGACTAAGTCCTGGTAATGGACCTCAGGGCCTTCCTTTGCTGTTGATATATTTCTTCTGTTCCCTTCTGTTTCCTTGTTGTATTGGACTGAGTCCATGTCCTCCTCTCGACCTGCTTGAAAGGGAGTGGAAAAGACGGAAAACCCGCCATCTCCGTTGATGCTTCTTCATCTATACCTCCTGCTGTGGAACATACAGCTGGCAACTTCTTCCGTACAGCAGGCACACCATTATCAAAGACATGACCCATGTCTTTGGTGGACCGATGGATACTGTTGCCACTAGAATGAATCATTGCTTCAACTGTGACTTGTCTCTTATTTGCGTTAATGGCTCTTGTGTTGTCAATAACTCCTATATCAGGTTCTGGTTCTTCGAATACCGGTATTTCGGCACATACAGCTGACGTCACTGAGGGGGCTGAGCTCAAGATGTTGGTTACACCTTCTTTGCCCATAGAATTCGAATTCTTTTTTGTTGTATCAGGTTCACTTCTGGAACGAACATCTGCTCTATCTCTCGGCCAAGAGAA
>NC_056733.1:1370992523-1371035023 GCF_019279795.1 Protopterus annectens
ACTATATTATATACAGCTAGATAGGTAGAGGTTATAATTTCAACAACAGTGACCCAGTGCGTGTATGTAAGTATACCCCCCTGAAGTTGTGTGGAATACCAATACATTGTAAGGTCTGTTCAACCCTGTTAATTCCCCCATAGGAGTACATTACAGGCCCTGCTGGTGTCATCCACCTTAGATGCACAGTTAAACACTCTCCAGGTATATAAGCTCCGTGGCACATGTAATAAGTATGTAGTACTACAGTACATAAAACTAGATAGGTAGGGTTTCTAATCTCAGAACTGTGTGTGAGGGTGTTTGTGTGTGTGTGTGTGTGTGTGTGTGTGTGTGTGTGTGTGTGTGTGTGTGTGTGTGTGTGTGTGTGTGTGTGTGTGTGTGTGTGTGTGTGTAATGGTTGTACTATTTTGGGGGCCTGTTAATCCCCCATTGGATTACTTTACAAGGCCTGCTGATGTCATCCACCTTAGATGCACAGTTAGACACTCTCCCATGTATAAGCTCCATGGCGCATGCAATAAGTAAATAATACTACAGTATATAAAGCTAGGTAGATAGGGGTTCTAATCTCAGAACTGTCAACTGTGTGTGAAGCATATCCCCTGCAGCGGGGGGGGGGGGCTGGCTTTTGTGTGCGTGTGAGATGGTTATATGATTTTGAGGGCCTGTTAATCCCCCCATTAGATTTCTTGACTGGTCTTGCTGGTGTCATCCACCTTAGATGCACAGTTATACACTCTACAGGAACATAAGCTCAGTGGTGCATGAGATAAGTATGTAGCACTATAAGACAAACAAGTAAATAGGTAGAGGTTCTAATCTCAAAACTGGCTAGTCTGAGTGTGTGTATACATATCCCCTTGCAGCAGTGTGCCTGTCTTCCCTGTGTGTGTACTATTTTAAGGGCCTGTGCAAACCTGTTAACCCCCACAGTGGCAACTTTTACAGCACCTGAAGATGTCATCCACATGAATAGTAGTGTCCAACACTACAAAAACATATAAGCTCCATGGCACATGCCATATGTATGCAGCGCACTAGTATGTACAACTAGACAGGTAGGAGTTCTACTCTTAACAAGGGTTGTTTCTGTGTGTGTGTGTGTGTGTGTGTGTGTGTGTGTGTGTGTGTGTGTGTGTGTACGTATATCCCCTTGCAGCAGTGTGACTGTGTTAGACCCAACATCTATCCTACCAGGCAGGTTACAATCCATGCTTAGCCAGGTGTGTCCTGTGAAAACAGCTAAAACGATACATAGGTCCCAAGAGAGTAGGACAACAAACATATCCTACTTGTGTGCAATAGCTGCATAAATCAGTCATTTTACATCAGAAACAGCTGAATGTTCTGAGACATAGCATAGCCTAGGGAGATGCTTCAAAAATAGGATGTCATACTGGCAGAACAAGAGAAGTCCTGTCCTTTGTACCTGCCGTGGGTATGGTTTGTCCTGTCAACTGTCACAATACTACAAGAAGTGTCCCACATTGGGCATTCATTAAGGTGGCAGCCCTACTCTGTGTTGCCTATGTGAGTGCAATATGTATACATGTCAAGGCTTTATGATAACCTGCTGCCCCTAAATAACCTACATGTATCTAGGCATGAATGCTAACTGCCACCACCCACATATGGAGGTACTAAGACTGTGGCAACTGTAAGTTGTGTGCTATCTGTCATTGATCCACCAAATGATGTTAACAAACTACAACAGGGTCTTATATTGTGTACAGACTGGTGTCATGGTGCTGGCCTCAAGCTAAATGCAGAAAACAGTACCATCATACCATACGGCAAGGACATGGTCCCACTGTTTGCCATATCATTGGCAACCCATAAACACACAACCTGTGTTGAGAGACCTGGTACCCAGTTTGATAACAATGTCACATTCAACCATCATGTAGTGGCAGTGGTCAGAAAGGCATTGTATGTGGTGCAGCTCATAGGTAAAGGGATAGCATCCAGAAAAAAAGTGGACATTACCTCTGTATAGTCTTCAGCCAGTAGAACAATAATGTAGTATAATGGCCCATTTGATATGTACCTATCTAGACATCTGCACCAACTGGAAAGGCCATGGTAATACTCAGAAAGGGAATCCATGCCCTCCACCACCTGCCCCACGCAGACAGCCTCTAATCAGTAGTGCTCCACTCAGTATCAGACAGGTTGTCCAGAGGTGGGCAGTGGCATGCTTAAAACCCAATGTTGGACCTTGCCCTTCAACAACTGCCCCATATATCTGAGTCTACTTCAATGTGTATTACCAGCACAACAGGGCTGAATCTGAAAGACAACATCAACAAAACCTGCCAGACAGACACATTTGTATCCTAGATGCCACCCTGTCTCAGGAATGCACTTTCCATAAATGTCTAACAGAATACCATGCAGACCCTCATAAAGTGCAACCATGATGAGTGGATGGGATACCACAAATCTGTCCCAGGGGTCCCACCGCTGTCCCTAAATGACAGGAGCAACAGGTGCTAATAGATGATTCTGTTGGGGATAAACTAATAGCTAGACTTGTTAAGGACCCAAGGCCTTTACTTTAGTAATCTTCTATGATACAATGAACCTATGATCCTACTGAACTCCCTGGTGGCATGTATCAAGAGTAGCATGCTGGATCAAGGAATATGGATGCAAGATTATACTGCCTGCCCCCATTGTCCTTTGCACACTGTCCTACACATACACACCCAGTTAACCATGCACATGTACAGCTGTACCTTGGCAACGTCACATTCCTACATTGCCACCATGCCATCTTGAGCAGCTGTATTGGCAGCAGTTCCCTGCAGCATAGGCACACAGACACCCAGAACAGAAACAGAAAAGGTCAGTCAGCAATACTAACACCAAAGCACCATCATGAAACAAAGGTACATACACTGTGATGTGTACTCATGATGCATGCTAGCAGACACCACCTTACAGGGCATAACACTACTGTACTACTAATTGTCAGTAATTGTACTATAGTCACCCTGTGCATCAGACACATATAAGCATGTCAGTGCATTGATGGAATGGATGACAGGGATGTGGCACAGGTATAATCACATGCACAGAGTGGGGTGTGGGGTTGCTAGCAGCCTAGGATGTGCCACACAGTGGACATTGTGTGTGTGAGTGTGTCTGTAGGGTTGCTGGGTAGCTGGGCCATGGAGAGGAGCTGTATGTGTGTCTGGTGGTGATCTGCATGTGACAGTGATGTGCAAGTGTGTGCGTGTGTACACAGTCAAGGCACATGCTAGCCCTAAGTGATGGTATGTGGACACCTGCGGCTGTACATGGTAGAATGTACAGTTCACTGTTTGTGGACATGAACACGGGAACTGGCCCCCCAGGAGTGCCACTGGCACCACCATGGCCAGGGTCAAATGCGGTACTACTTGCTGAAGGTGACTGGTGTCTTCTGGGTTGACGTCCCTCGCAGGACCAACCAAGATCACATGCCCATGGCATGCCACATTGTGGTGTGTACAGCACATCCCCTTATGTAGTGCTGGTGGCACTGCCACTATGGGAGTGTGACTGTGCACAGCCATGTGGGCTCTCAGCTGATGTTGTTGCTGATCTACATCCATGTGTCCAATGCACTACTCCCACCACATTTCCAGCAAGGACATTGCATGGTTAAGGAGTGAAAATGTTTCACCCCACCGTCTATCCACTACATCAGCAAAATGATGTGGGGCATCACCAATGCTGTTGATAGAGTCATAGATGCCAGGCAGTGATGCACCCATGATCCTAAGCATTGATCTGGTGTTGCATTCAGAACATGCCTGTGCCTCCAGGATGGACCAAAACATGCATCGGGTGACATGTGCTGTGACACTTCTGACATGTGGTAGGTGGCCAACAGTCCTCCTTCAAGCACACCTGTCAATCTGCCTGTCTGGGACCTCACCAGCTTCCCAGCAATGGCTAATGTTCAAATCATAGATGCCATAGTCACCACACTCTCCTGTTTGATGCCACCACCATCAGACTGTCCAGTATCTGTGGCCACAGGGGACTGGGAATGTGTGGGCATACTGAATGTGTGTAGGGGCATTGGGGGATGAAGTGGGATGTCAACACGTGGCACCGATTCAGATCCCAACAACACAATGTGTGTCTCACTATGGCCACCATCATCACTAGAGTCTGATGAGACACTGACATCAGGATGTGACGGGGACACACTCCAACCCCCATGGTCACCTGTGAGGAGGAAGACAACATGACTACATTACTCCCTGCACTATTATGTCTGCTACTACACACACACACACACACACACACACACACACACACACACACACACACACACACACACACACACACACACACACACACAAACACATGCACACAGGTGAGGTGCCGCAACTGCATTATACATATCACACCTTATTACTGATCCCAGGCACAACACACAAATGGACCACAACAGACACAGACAAGACAGGCCCTTAACAAATGCAGGGCAGATACATACAGTTAATGTTTCTAGTATTATACACCTGTGAGATATGTGACATGTCAGTGTATGTGATGGACCTTCACCTTTAACACAGTGCATCCTTTTCCATCATACTAATGCCCCCGTGTAGAGCAGACTGCCTAGAACTTCACAAAACTAAGTGTGAATATGTTACAGCTCATGCAAATATGCTACTGTGATTACCAATGTAATGCACTGCAGTGAACCTCTCCACAACTGAACATACAAGGATTGCAATATGGCTAAGCTTAACAGTTGTGTGCACAGCAAACTGGCATCCTTTAACATGCCTAGGGTATAGATAAGCCATGAGAATACAGTTGCATATTCACTGGCTACAGGATGATGGACTCCGGCCACAATAGATGTATCTATGGAATTGTGGGGGGAGAGGTACTGTCAGCAGACATAAATGTGGCATTGGTACAGGATAATATGTGCATATATCAACATGTACAGTACAAAATGTGATCTGCCCACATTGCTGATATTCTCATTATGTGTGCACACTTGTGTGTTACAACCCCCCACACACACACAAATGCAAAATAACCTGACATCCATGTACAGGTATGCAGAGGCTGCCACTATGACTGCTACAGTTTAATGCGATGACCACAGGAAACTTATCTGGATGCTTCTCTGCTGTGGAAGCTGTGCCACCCTCCTTCACAACATGTGGTGTGATGGATCTCTGTGAACTGGTGGCTGGACCCAGGTTTGCCAGGAACTCCTCTGTGGGCAAGAGTGGTTGCAGTGTTGCAGGCCCTCCACTGGTGCCAGCATGGTCCCAGGCCACAGCTGTGGCCCTTTGCTGTGGATTATTTATCATGTCTGTGGCACAGTGTTGGACCTCCTCATAGCTCCTTACCTGTTACCTGACATGATTCATTGATGCCACGAAGTCTGCCCACAGTGCAGCGTGTTGTTGATGATTATGGCAACTCCTTCACAGCAGGATCTGGTGATGGAGTCTCAGTCCATCAAGTATGGCAGCATTCACTGCATCTAAAAATGGTAGGTAATTATGTTATATTAATTATTTAATTAATTAACTATATTATCATACCTCAAAGACAAGAAGAGGGGAACATATCACAGGACCACATACATTGCTCTTCATTATGTATGCACCCTGCACATCCATATTTGCCAGCAATATCCTCTTCTAACTTTCACATCATACCCCATCATCTAGCACCAAAGTATGTATGTGGCTTTCAGCAACATAGTGTCAATATATCATGCGTTGCCCTCCTCATCTTGCTCTTTCCTGCTACTTGCTAAATGTTCTCTTAGGTGTTCCACTGCATTTTACTGTTACACCTATTATTGCTTGTGTATAGCCTGTCTACATTGCATCAGTGGTATCAGCCTCCTACTACTGTTTTAAGCATCTGGGTTGTAGGCCCACCCCTTAGGTCTCCCTGGCCTTCGTCCCTCACAGTCTAGAATATATGGCTGCACAATGTCTTACACTTTCTCCGGCCAGTCGTCTTGACATGGGCATCCTGGCACAGTGTAGCAACTGCCTCGTATGCACAACCATCTACAAACACCACCAAGGAACACAATTTGTGAGAGATGCACTACCATTAGTAACCTAAACTCCATGCTCCGTCCCTGACAAGGCAGCATATCTGGCACTGAACAGGTTGTCATCACAATCAGCACACCTCAGACACCACCCACACCTACACAACACACACCAATATATGCATAGGTCTGCAACATACACATCCACTAACAAAGGAGACTTTCGAGGCAAAGACATATGTGAACTCCACAGCCCTCCACAGCACATACCACACATAGCCACACACCTATGTTCCACAGCCACAAAGGCATCACCATAAATAAACTATATTAGTCATATGAGACTCCATTGTGAGACACACAGATGTGCCTCTCACCAGGCTGTATATGGGGAAGGTCACAGTTACTTGTCAGACAGGTTCCAATATCTGCCATATCACATACGCACTGCTGTCTCAATAAGTACTGTCAATAGTGTGACACTGTCCATGTTGGCATGCCTGACCTGACACGTACGTCCCTGGACTGTATGCAGCGCGACATGATTGAGCATGCTGATTATGTGTCCCAGGCAGGTATGTCCCTAGCCTTATGCAGCATTTCACTGTCACCCAGAGTTATGCCGCAATTCAGTCAGGAAATGATTGACTTTAACAACTGGCTTGTGATCCTGTGCCATTCCAGGGGGATCCAGTACCTGAGAGCCTGGGATGATATGATCAGCAGACCACTATGCTTTGCCAGAGATGGCCTCCATCTGTCTCAACTGATTTACATGCATCTGGCAATGGTTCTTGCCACCCCCCCATAGTGCCTTTATTAGGAGATGTGGTGAGGTTAACACTGCCAACATACAACTGTCAGCACATCACATATTAAAGACCATGCTGCTAAATGCTAGGAGTCTAAAGATGAATCTGCACTCATTGCATGCATTCATAATCCTGGAAAATGCTGATAACTCTGCAGTCACAGACACATGGCTCAAAGCTGCAGTGAGCTCCCCACCCTTACATAGTCACCCATCCTGTCATTTGTCAGACTCCAAAGTGTGGGAGCTAAAGCCATGAGACATGGGGTTTCACTATATATGAAAGACATACACACCTCCAGAATGTACAGGCAGTAAGATGCACATGGGTACACTGCATGGGCAGTTCACCATTGCCAAGACACCTATCCACATCATAGCTAGCTACCGGCCCCCACATGTGATCAAGAAGCCCATTCTGCCTATATGGACCTGATCAGCTGTATCAGGATTCTAGTCCATACCCTGATCCTGGGTTACTTGAACTACCCAAACATGCATTGGAAGAAGTACTCATGCCAGCAGACACATGGCCAGAGATCCATCAACAGTGGAAATGCAAACACCTCAGAGCAGCTAGGTGCTACTCCACATGAGGTGAAGGTCTGTTGATGTTAATATTAGACAAAACGGGTAACCACTGCAGCATCCTGACAGTGTTATCCTCTGTGGCCAAAGCAACCATAAAGAGGTCAAATTTGTAGTCACCATCTCTCACAATACCCATCTAGCTAGCGTCAGACATACATACAACTTCAAAGTTGAATATAGCCTCCTAAGGGGTGGTATACACAGCTTTGCAGCCCCCATCCCCCTCTGTAGGAACTGCCAGCAATATCCATAAATACACAAAAGCACTATACATGCATTTGTATAGATGCATGAAGTCAGGTATACCTGACAGGACTACATCATCCTCTGCAAGGATATGTACACCTGCTGGTGGACATCTGCAATAAATAGTGTCTATAACAGGGATGACATACTGCTGTCTGAGACAAAGCAGGGGCAGGTGCCCATTTGACGCCATGTCACCTTAGCCTGAACTAGCAAATAACATCACTCCTGGAATTCTGCAAAGCAAACCCTCAGCCCACATTGGCGACATCTACTACAGACGATCATCTCTTCTTCTTCACATATGTCTGCAACATCACAGGAAGCACTCAGATCTGCTCAGTAGTGGTGGTCAAGGACACCAGACATACAAGTGCTGTAGGTAAAGCATATGTTATGCCTGACAAATTCAGTGTAGACTTCACCTCCTATCCCCCCATCACTACATCAGGACATCTCCAGTACCTGCCCCCTTCCCCTTATATGTATGGAAGAGATCACCACTGCCACCTCAAAGTCATGGTATACAGACTCCATGGGAGCTTATCACATTACAGGATGCATCCTACATGACTTCAAGCATGACCCTACAGCACCATAAGGCACTGTATTCAACCAAAGCCTGAATACTGCCTTTGTCCCAGCCAAGTGGAAGGCACCCACTGTTACCCCCTTTACACTAAGTTGGGGCATCCACCAATCTGGCACATTATAGACCTATCAGCCTAAGCAGGCGAATCTGCAAGGCCATGGCACAGTTTATAGTGAACCTCATTCCACACACTCCGTCATGCACAGTTAGGCTTTGTCAAGGCGGGGATCATGTCTGTTACAATTGGTTGACGTCTTTGACACAGTCACCAAAGCCATGGATGGTGTCTGACAGTGCACACTGCCTACCTAAACCTGGCCAAAGATTTTACCAGTATTCCCTACTTGGCCATAATAGATATATGCTCCCACCTAGGCCTCAGTCCATGTGTCACCAGATGGGTAGCACACTGGTGCACTGACAGGACTTACCTAGTCCACATAGGGGAATACCATCAAGCAGTAGACCCATAACTAGCAACATAACCTGATATTCTATTTTTGGGCCTCTGTTATGTGTGCCATACGCTTCTGAGGTGCAGGGCATAGCCAGTGGGCTATGGCGGACCATGTTTGCAGATGAATGCATGCTGGGTGCTGTCACTGGATTCCCTAGTGATGTGGACATCTGCCAAGAGGGTATCATGCAGACACATGACTGGTGCCAGAAACAAGGCCTCAGGCTGCATACCATGACATGCAGCATCATCCCCTTTGGGGAGAGTGACGTCCTTACATATTATCACATTACTAACAACATCCTAAGCATGCAATCAGTCAAGAGGTTTATGTGCACACAGGCTGATGGCAACATGACATTTGCCAACCATGTTGTTTCCCTTGTAAGGAGAACCATCTACATGGCCCACTTCATGCATAATGATATGTCATTCAGGTACATGGAGGTCATAACATCCTTGTATGCCCCCCAATAAGGATCATTATAGAATATAATGTCCCTGTGGTCATTTACCTGGCAAAGCTCATGCAGCAGCTGTGGAGATTACAGAAGTTCCACAGCAGGGAATAACAGGGCCTCATACATCTACTATACACAGATTAGCCCATCTTACTATCCAGTTTCAGACAGACTCCTCAAAGGTGACCTCTGTCTGGCATACAAGGTGATCACAGACTCCACCTTAATGGGACTGCTGCACAACTGCAAGTCAGGCTCCACTCTATTAACCACACACAGACCCTCAACCTGGTGTCACATCAACAGGACTTGTTGGTGGGTCAGATGTGTGTCTCACACACTCATTCAGCTGTGGAATGGACATCCTGTCCTCATCAGCCAGGATAGCTATTTACACCTTTTCAAGAGAGACCTGGATAACTGGATGGATAACAGGACATACACACTTGGGATACCACCTCTGTCCCTGTTGGACTGGGGCATCAAGTGCTGACTTGCATATACATGGGCTAAACTCTGAGCTAGGCTTGTGAAGGCCTCAGGGCCAATAGCCTAGTAACCTTGTATGATCTAAGGTATACCAGTTATGGCCCTGTGTGCTGTGATGGACTGTACTGTTATGTGTCCACTACCATCACTGCCATCTACTGTGGTGTGCCCCCTGTGGGCGACATACCAGTACATGTCATACATCCACCATCCAACAAATAGGTGAGTGGTATCACAGGTATATGGGGACAGTCCAGCAACATCTGTGTGGCACAATTGCAGACAGCACTGCAAAAATGTTGTAGAGTATCCTCCTTGTAGGTGTCCAACATCTGCAGTACACAGATGTTTGCGGAATGTGTACGTGTGCCTGATATATGTGAATCCTCTGCCAGACAAATGTGGATGCCTAGAAAACAGTTGGACAATACGTAATGGTTGTAACCAGACGGTGGGGAATCTGGCTGTCACACACCAGACACCTCAGAAAACAGTTATGGTACTTTAATATCTAGTACTGTATTCGTCCTCTCACATTGCATGCTTAATATGTGCACTCAGTTGCTGAGATGGAGCCTGTGTTCCTCCACTACTTCTGGCTATAACCTGCTGTCCAGCTGTAGGGGGTCAACAGGTATGTTAGTCATAGATCTCAGGCGATGATATACAGGTGTTGAGTACACATGACCTAGCCAGAGTACGCCAGGAACAGTCAGGGACATCTGGACAATGTTTGAACTATGCCTGTGTGACATTCATAGAGTGAGAGGAACAGACTGACAGAACATCATATGATATGGCAGCTGTATCCACCACTACTGACTGTCACTATTGTCTAATACACAATACAGTCGCATTCATACATGAGCTGACCATTGCTGGGGGTACTCAGAATCCAGAGCCTGTAGCTACTGGATAGCTGACTAACAGCAACATGTAATTCCAAGATATTTACCACAGACCTCTATTGTTGTAATCCCTATTTCCCATGCCTGCATCCCCCAACTGCATCCGATTACATTGGAAACACTATTACATACCTGGTATAGTGCTGTACTCCTGTGGTAGAATGCTGGGATAGTGCAGTCTGTCATTATAAATAAAGTCACAGACCTGTGCACCAATCTGTGGCTCAGACTTGCTAACTGCATTCAGAACAGCTGGGATGCATTTTCATTAGCCAAAGTCATGGCAATGTAGTGCTGTATTTGAGGCCTTCATGTAGAACTTTACCATTTTCCTGGCCTGTGAGAAAAACATTATTGATGTGTGGGAACTACAGCATCACAGAGGGTAGGTTGTAATACTGTCCACTGTTTGGATTTATGTGATATGGCCACAGTTTTGCATGCTACGTTTGGCTATTTTGAACAGACTTTCTGATTGTGTGATAGTTTACCGTTTAACAATGTGGTTTGAGGTCAGTAAGGAAACACAGAGATGTGAGTGCCATATGTCATTTGCATCAGAATATGCATGCTGCTGCAGTAGCTGCTAGTCTGTCAGCTGTGTATGTTTGAAGGGGAAGACTTTGACACATGTCCCTGTCACTTGGCCACCCCCCCCCTTTATATATTGGTGTTGTGTAGATTCCCTATTTTAGGTGTTTGGGTGGTATGGTAGGTCTGTAGCAGCTAACTGAACATACTGATGCATATGTTGCAGGCTGCAGCTGCTGCATTATGCCCAGAAGTCATATTGGGGATCATAAACATATTGTGGGACAGCAAGCTGTATATGTGAGTGAGGAAACAGTGTCAGCTCTGTTGTCACAGCATAGCCAGGGTGAGGTTACCCATAACAGTCCAGGTGATGCATGTGCCTCTGGTACATATGTTATGTAATTGTGCCATCCAGAGAGTGGTAAGCAACATTTAGGACACCTATACATATTTGCGAAGTATGCCCCAACCTACAGGGCTTTGAGGTGCTAATATGAGTAGCAGTGACTGCAGCAGCAGGAAAAAAGTTGTGCTTAAAATTGCACGGTTCAGTCATTTAATTGTTTAACAATCATGTACTTGACATACAACACACTGGAATGGAAGCCAGGACTGTGGGTGGAAAAACTATTACATGTAGCAGATTGAGCTACAGAGTCAATACTCTAGCAGGTGTATTTGCAAGACATATGTGCATGCATATAGTCTGTTACACAGGATTGGTATGAACATGTGTGATCGGCTAGGTATGATATGTGACACTGAACTGTCTGTCATGGTTTCATAATCTGAATGTGTACTGACTTGCCATTTCATCAGCACACAGCATAGGCTGTTTGACAAGTGTGCCAAATGTAGTTGGCACAACTGTGAACATTCCGCAATAGTCTGTGCAGTTGTCAGCTCTACCTGATATCCTAGGCCTCAAGTACATCCATTAACATTTATTTGTCTGTATATGGTTTGGTGTCTGTACCACAGTCCCAGGTACATTGCCATTTTTCCATTATTTATACAATCATTGTGTCACTGGCAGTAAGGATATGTTTTTGACATGCTATTTCTTTGAGCTGAGGGCCTAGTGGACTAATGCACTGTGCTGTAGTTAATAGGGACCTGGGTTTGAGACTAAGCAGGGCTGAATATTTTTGCAATGTGCATTACTGATAATTAGGATATGTTTCTGGAAGCACCTGTTCTTCCTCAGAGCTGAGTGGCCTAGTAGACTAATGCACTGTGCAGTAGTTGACAGGGTCCTGGTTTGGATCTTGGCAAGGCTGAATGTTTAGTGATGTGCATCACTGATAAACAGGATACATTTATGGAAACACCTGTTAGTCTTCCAAGTTGTGTGTCTTAGTGCTCTATGTCATAGTTGGCAGGGTCATGGGTTTGAGACATGCCAGGGTGATTCTTTTGCTGATGTGCAGAACAGTGTCAGAAAGACAGAAGGTGATTAAAGCAGTTTTAAGCAGCTTTAAGTGGGTTTACACAGGTTTGCGCTATGTGCCGTAATGTGAAGCGGTGCTAAGGCCCACTGAAACCCACACTATTTCCAAAAAAAGAAAGAAAAAAGGGGCAATAGAAAAGTGGTGAAATGGGAGCAAGCAGGGGGAAAAACAATGTGAAAGGCAGGAAGGGATGTGCAGGACAGGTGTAGGAAAGGACCATAGCACTATATATCTTCTACAGCAACAGCTGTGCAGGTTGTGGATAATTTGGAATTTGGAGCCTCACATCCCAAAGGGTGGGGTGTGGGTAACATAACTTTGTTGAGTAATTGGTGTAATGATTGATTTATGGCAGTGTAGGTGTGGGCAAAATAGAGAGCTATGTATGGGGCAATATTGTTTTTTTTTTGTGGGACAGATGCCTATTTTTTTTAAGGAGAGAGTGGAATGTTTGGGAAGGGATATAGGTACATGTGGGAAGGTAAGTTGGGTAGGAGAGGTAGCATCTGCAAACAGACAAGACAGACAAGACAGCAGACAGGGGAAGTGTATGACACATGAAGGGGGTAAACAACTTGGACGGGGAGGGTGTTGTGGAATCAGAGAACCTAGTGCCCCCAGACAGAAGCAGTGGGATAGTCACCACTGCTCTTTCACAGCCCCAAAGGTGGCTGTGCTGAGTGCTGGGTGCTGGAGCTGGTCTGCCCCTCCAGATGCTGCAGTCTGCCCTCAGTCTGGTGCAGTCGATTGTCCATATCATGCTGGACAATTCTGTGCACCATCCCTTGGAGCTGACACTGGGTGACCACTCACTCTCCATGCCAGAGCCCAAGGGGGAGACGGGCCCCATCCCCTGTGGCAGTTTCACCCATAGGTGGTACAGGACATGTGCAGGGTGCAGCTCCAGGTTGGGTCCCAGACATTCTGGGATCCATTGCAATGGCCAGTTGAGGTGGGGTAGGTGGGTCCGCAGAAACTAGCCTGCCCTCATGCTATGGTGATGAAGTTTTTTTCAAAGTGTATAGGCTAGTCATGTACAGCACATTTAAATGTTAGTTATAACAGCATGCAGGGGTGTTCCAGTTAACCCAGAATAATAATATTGCATAGCATACAGAAGACAAAAATAAATAGAATAACAGTCAGTATTGTAATAGCATGCCTGTAACAGTTACGGCATAAGGCCAAAAATATTGGTATTGCAACAAGGTATGTTAGTATGCAACCATTGTAATATATAACAATAATAAAACACAAGGCCCAACATTAGGTTTTGAGAACAACATATGTGAAAAGGAAACTATACCTGTAGTATAACAATAATAATTGTTGATGCAGATAAGGGGTGGAGGGGGGAGACATTCCATTAACAACAGTATAGGCTATATTGTTGCAGCTATACTGTACAGGTCTGCCCTTGTTTTATGTATACAAGTGCTCTATAGCTTCTGTAGCATGTAAATACCTCTCAGGCTATCCACATGGGACAGTATGAGTAAAGCTGTAACACCAATAGGTACAAAAGTACAAGGGACTATTACATTAGAGGTGCCATATATGACTACTAAGGTGTACTGTACATTGTTGTTGTACGAGTGTGCTACTGACATACTTCAACTGGATGTTATACGCATGTCCAAGGGTTTTGATAACACTGGTCAGTATCCCTGACAGAATGCCACTTAAGAGACATGTATCATATACAGTACAGACAGTTTACACTTATCCTGCATTCCTTGGCAGGCATGGGGTTAGACTATCAGCGGACATTCGCAGAAAAAACAGACATACAGCCGTGCCAACAATAAACCATTTTATTTGTCTTATTAACTAGGAATAGTAGTGTATTTGTTGACAGTTTATTTAATGAAGTCTTATCACTTTGCTTAGGAATGCTGTTTACACACTAGTACATCTGTACACAGAAATTACTATACCATTCATACAGCTACTGCAGACATTTATTTACCTGTAAGTCCTGTGAGGAGAAAATCTGTTAACAATACACAATTGTTTATATACATATTCAGTAGTACTTGTCTGTTTTTATAAATATATAGTAGTACTTGTCCCTGGATTCAAACCCCAGTCTGTGTGTGGCAAAACGAACAGCATACATATTGTTTATTAAATTGAGCTACTGAGACACTGCTGTGTGTTAATTGACTGATATATGCCTAGAGTTCACGTAGTAACAAAATCTGACCTGGTAATAAAGGTAGAGTGTCACATAAGACTGCAGAGACAGTTGAACACACATGGATGACAT
This sequence comes from Protopterus annectens, assembly GCF_019279795.1. Taxonomy (NCBI): domain Eukaryota; kingdom Metazoa; phylum Chordata; order Ceratodontiformes; family Protopteridae; genus Protopterus; species Protopterus annectens. The sequence continues at coordinate 1,371,007,373 of NC_056733.1, forward strand.
TCATGCATGACAGAGATAGTAGGTGAACTGTGTATTAATACTTTGAATGCAGGTGTACACATATACCTTCTAGTGGATGGGATTATGTGTGATGTGTACAAACCATATCAGGGTATTGGGTTGCCTACCTGACTCATATACAGTTGCAGATTGTATATTTGCAATCTACAGTTATTACAGTTTCATACTTGCCTGGATCAGTGTAACTACATTCAGGAATGCATATAGCTGAAATGCAAAGGTAAACACAAGACAATCCTGAGAGAAAAACACTATAATACCTTAGACATTACTTTTCTAGGTTCAGATCTTAGTGCAGAACAAATGTCATAATGCATTATATCTTGTAGTACAGGTCCACATCTACACTTTAGTGAAACAGTTCTTTATCGGCCAACGTTCAGTCACTTCATTGTATTATACCCATGTTTAACTCACAGCAGTTGTAATAATCAATCTTCTTGACCAACAGCCCAAAATACACACAACATTTGTCACAACACACCTTTATTAGGGGTAACATGAAGCAGTGATTAGTATACATCTAACAGTCTTTATTGTTGAACACTTTAAACAATGCAGGCATTAAAAGACAGCTGTTATTCCACCATGTATGCAGTACTATAAACATTTCTGACTGCAGTTGTACTTTATTTTCTGAAAATTATGAATGCAGATTTATTCCTTTTACATTATGAATGCATTAGTACTTTATTACCAGAACATTATTAATAATACAGTATACACTTGTTATTCCTTAACATCAGTAATGCAGTAGTAACTTTCTTTCTTTCACATTAGCAGGTTTCATGCTATCATCTATACTGAGCTGTACCTGGCATTACTCACTTATATCAGTCCAGGTGTATGAACACATTCATTGCAGTACACCCAGAACAGAATATACCTCCTGGCAGTTACAGCTGTACTCTTTCTTAATTATATTATTATATATTGCAGGATATATCTGCACTCACCACACTCTCAGCCCAACCTGGCAGTGCTTAAAGTGGCATTGCTTAGCATTGCCCAAACCAGCTAAGTGGAGTTATGCATTGCTAAGAACTGCTAAAATGGGTCATGTTTAAGCATTGCTTGGCTTGGCTTAGCACAACTTACCAGAACTTAAGTAATGGCAAGCCAGAGTTCATTAAAAATAATATATATATATATATATATTGAAATTAATTGTTCATAAATTGCATTTTATTATATGTATCTATTTTACTTATATTTCCTAACCTTATGTATTCTAATTATGTTATCTTGGAGTGTGACTTTAATGTATTGGACACTTGTGTGTATCTGGGGCTTTTCTCCTTGGGTCTCCACTGAAAATAGGCTTCTGGCCCAGCTGGACACTCCCGGTTAACAAATGTCAATGTATACATAATTAAAATAATATATTTTTTAAACATTTTGCTACTGCATGTAAAAGCTGAATGACCTGTCTATGTATTCAAACCATGCACCTACTGCACACAAGGCAGTGACTCTAACCATTCAACTGCCAAGGATATGGTGCCTATATCTATACATTTCTATATAGATCTCAGTTACGTTTAAGCACTGATGAGCACCATGCCATGCTGTGCAGACATGCTCAGCTATGCTTAAACATAATCTTTAAGTTAAAATTAAAAGTATTCAGTTTCTATTTTTAGATGTCTGGCATGTGTCCATTGCTAAGCGCTGTGCTGTACCATGCAAACACACAAAAAAATAAATAAATACAAAGGAAATAGCATTTTACTTTTATATTTCATTGCCCTCTGGAACTTTAAAAGGGCAGGGGGTGTTACTCATCTCTGGACACTGTAACACACCACCTATACTGATTCTGTAACAATGTTACATGGCTCTTTCTCAGTAGTGTGCCTTCAATAATATGCAAGAAACATTGCTGGGGGGAGCCACAGACACAGCCACAGTACACTCCGTGTAGGCTTCCCGCTATTCTTACACAGTGTTTACTAAATCTGGTGGATTCTTTTTCTTTATTTGTCTGAGCCTGTCCTTCAATGTTATTTTAAATATTTCCTGTGATCTGAACTCTTATGTCACTGCAAATATACTTAATATGTTATTGTTCTTTTATTATTTATCATTAAATATATTTAAACTTTTCATTGTGGCTTATCTTTGTAGAGATATTTATGTTTTGAGAGTACTTGCATATTTATTTGGTGACACTGTGTGGGCCACTCCTAATAACCTTGCTCTTGGTCAAACTACCATTTATATTAATATTAATTTCACTCAGTAAAATTAGACACCCTTTTTTAAGGGCCTTAAAGTTGCTGGCAAGGGGTTATGGTAGCAGTGGTAACTACCTTATAGTCAGGGCAGAAGGGGGCATTGCTAGTAAACCTGTGCCAGCCTTTCCCAGGTGTGTGTGCGTGTGTGCGTGTGTGTGTGTGTGTGTGTGTGTGTGTGTGTGTGTGTGTAAAAATCAAATCTCAAAGTTTGTGTGTGTGTCAGCTACTTGGGCAGGGACATGACACATTGGTTTGACAGAGAGCGTGCCAGAGGTCTTGGCTTAGACAGTCAGCTGAGATCTCAACTCTATAACTGGAGTCTTTTTGGGGACCTGGAGGGAGACTGACATAGAGACATCCAGACCATGGGCTGAGTGTGTTCCCTGTGTGCTCTTAAGGGAAATTGTGCTTGATGCAGAGAGCTGCATCTGACAATACTGTGTGTGTACCTGTTATCCTCCCAGTGAATGTTTCCCACATGTGGCAGTTGTGAGGATTGAGGCTCCTTGATTACTTGTCTCAAGGTGGGGGGGGGGTCGTCACATATTGGTTGGCAGTGGTGGGATCACCACATCACATATTGGTAAACAGTGGTGTGGATACTGTACTTCTGTAGCCTGTAAACAGTGGTCACTAAAAAAGGCGTTTGTACTCTTAACTAGCCACATGGTAGACATTCACAGTGTCATATCACAATAGTTTTATTTATTTTTTATTAGCTTAGTTAGTCAGGGAGTGCAGGCAAGGATGTTAGTGGAGGATTATGGCAAACTGACAAGGAGCCAGTTGGCTATGATGCACCAAGCCAGAGGACTAGTGCACGCCAACCTGACTAAAGGGGAAATGATTGCAGCCTTAATCACAGCTGCATCACAGATCAGCAACAAAGAAGGCAGTCAGACTGGCCTTGGGATGTACATCTCTCAGAAAATGGACAGTTTAACTTTTCCTCAGAGGAAACCAAAACTGCAACAGCAATTCCACAGGTGGTGTGACCAATAAAGCTCAGAGTCCCAATATAAAACACATTTGTTAAACTAATGTAAAAAGATGTTTTTTATTCAATGAATGTAAAAAGATGGTTAAGCACTTTCGTCAAAACTGACTTCATCAGAACCACGAATTAAAATGACCAAACACTTAAATACCTAAAATGCAAGGTCATGTGATAATGTAAAAATAATTTTAAAAGGGTATTACCCCATTTTTATACACAGATGGCTTTTTTCTTAAGCATAGGCATAACAGAGGTACTGTCATGTATCCCTGGCTCGGATGTTGCATTTAGTCTCAATTGCCATTTGAGCTCACTCTCCTCAGTTTTATTTTCCTAGTAACCTCCCTTCACAACCTTGATAATTCTTTCTAAAATATCAAATTCAAAATGAATTTTTTTTCCTTGACAAGATCCATTACTATATCTAAATAGTGCATTACTGTTGTCACCATTCTTAACTGCATATAAATGCTCATAGATATGTTTCTGTAAACTTCTAGTTGTTTTCCCCACATAAAAAAGTTATAAGTTTTACACACCGCAATATACACAATACCATGTGTACCACAGTTCTCTGAACTCAGAAAAACTCTCTGGGGGGGTGGGGGGGGGGGGTTCCAGCAACAATACTACTGTCCTGATTAATGTATTTGCAATAGTTACACATACCACACTCTTTAGTCCTCCCACCCCCAAAGTGCTGTTGTCAGCATGCCTTTTAATTTGATGTTCTAGTAAGTTTTTTAAATTGTTACCTTTTCCTCAGAGGACTTAAAAATCCATCTTGAGTTAAAGATACTTAAACTGGAGGACAAACAATTGAAATTAGAATCAGCATAGTGAATGCACCATTTGGAGGTTGAAGAAAAAGAGAGACTGAGATGTCTGGAAGCAAAAGAAAATGAGAGGCAGAGGCAACATTAAAAGGAAATACAAACTCTTCACCAGGATCATGGAGGTAATGGGGAAGCGAGTAACTGTACCCCAGAAGCAATAACGGTCAGTAATCATCTTCCTCGATACCAAGATGAAAGACGAAAGGCAGATGAAAGTGTGTGTGATTATATTGCTGAGTTAAGCACTTATTTTCATAGGTGGGTGAGTGGTTGTCAGGACATTATGGTTGTCAAGGGACAATTTGTCAGGGCTGCAAGGATGGTGTCGAATTTTGATTTATTTTCATCTTGAGTGTGCCCTTTTAGAGAGTATGTTTACTAAGAGGGACTACTCCATGGGCTTTGTGAAAGATATTAAAAGAGAAGTAATGGACATGAGAAGATCTTGGTTCTATTTCCCCATTCTTGATGAAAATGGTCATGACTATAATGTAAGTACATGTAATTCAACTATTCTAGTAAATAGGGGGAGTACAGTTACTACTACTGATACCAATTTCAAATTGTCCTTTATAACCAGATTCTCTGTGGACTTTAAATCGATCCAGGAGATTGTAGCAAAAAATTGGAAGGTTTTGTTGGGAGATAGGGAGATTAGATCTAGAATTAGTAACAAACCAGTTATAGTATGGAAAAGAGGTTTGAATATCAAAAACTTGGTAGAAAAAGTTGGTAAACAACACGATGATTTAAAACATAAGTACATGTATCCATGTGGGAGATGCCATCACTGTAAATACATCAATGTGGGTGAGCTTTTTGCTATCAATGGGTTTAATTTTAGAGTGAAGGGGCATTACAATTGTAATAGTTCTGGAGTTGTATATGGGGCATTGTGCCAGGCCTGTCCTGCTTTTTTATATTGGCAAGATGGAGCGGATGTTGAAGCAACGTATTTATGAGCACAATTACGATATACAGGGGAAAGAAACTACCAATGCCCTATATAGACATATTCTGGAATTCCCTGAACACCACTTTAAGTTCATTATAATTGAACAAGTGCAAAAGAATACAAGAGGTGGTCCCTGGCAATTATTCTTGGAGAACCGTGAGCTGTATTGGATTTTGTGCCTGGATGCAGTGGGGTTTCCAGGTTTAAATGAAATTGCATCCATAGGATGTGTGATAAAAATGAAGGCAGAACTGAGATAGCATAGATTTATACATATAAATATGTGTTAATGGACTTATACACACATATTTACCTATTTACATTTTTAGTTGGATTTAAAATATGTGCTTTTTCACATTCATATTTATGCATTATTTTCATAAAAAAAAAAATATATATATATATATATATATATATATATATTTTTTTTTTTTTTTTTTTTTTTTTTTTTCTGGGGAATCTGCTAATGGTTATATGTGTTTTTAACTGTTTTTATACATTTTTATACATTGTTGCTTTAATTAATTAATCGGTGTTTGTCATGTGATAATGCAAGTCATATATATATGTGCCCATTTGAATATTGGCTTTTATCTGATGAAGTTATGTATTTTACATAACAAAAGCACTTATGTTTCTTTTATTTTGTGGTGCAATAAACTGTTGGTGAACTATAGCTCCAACCTCACTTTGCCTGAGGACATGAGAATCTGGTTGGCAGACATGGAAAGCAGCACCGCAGATGAGCTGGGAAAAAAGGGGGCTCTCTACTTAGCTAGCAGGGCATCACAGCACAGGAAAGGGATACCCAGTGCTGCACATGGATATAAGGGAACCCACAGTGGGCCACCTAAGCCACCCCAGCAGAGTCCACTACTAACAAGGGAAGGCACTAGTTCAGATACAAGGCCAGGATCAGGTGTTAAATGTTTTAAATGTAACTAGTGTGGTCATGTAGCATACAGATATCCACAGACACAAGGAGAAGAACAAAAGGTGGGGGGAGCCAGCAAGTGGGAATAACAGAATGCCAGTGGTAAGTTGTCTGTAAACAACAAGGGTACCAAACTACCACAAGAGGTTATATCTTCTCTTAGTGGATGGGAAACAGGCCACTTCTAAGAGAGACACAGACTCTGACCTTACCATTATGAAGCTGTAATGGTTACAGTGAAGCACTACTTGCTTGGACAGTCTACTCCAGTCAAAGATTTAGGAGGGACCCCATTCCAAATACCATTGGCTAGGGTGCACCTTGACTGGGAGGGTGAAAAATGAAGCAAGCAAGTAGGTGTATTTGAGGATATCCCAGCAGATATCCTGATAGAGAGCGATTTTGATAATGCAGTACCTTGTGTACATGCAGTTGCAAGCAGTCAGGCTTGGAGACAGGAATGTGGGTCTGGTAGCCTGGGGGGACCCAGACAGACTGCCCATTTGAAGCCAGGACTGGTGAGGTGGCTACTTCAGGGAGGTAGCTACCCTGTAACAGTGAGACTGAAGGTGAGCCACAGCTGCTGGTGGGTGCTGATGTTCCCTTGGACAGACTTACTGCAAGGGCAGAGGTGAGTAATTGTACTCAGGCTGACAGTGAGGCACTGCTGTCAGAGGATACTGGACCTCCTGTAGAAGGGGAGCTGCGAAGGGTTACAAAGAGAGAGTTGAGACAGGCTCAGCTCTCAGACCCAATATTATAAGGCTTGAGAGAGATAGTTAAGTAAGTGCCTGATTCTCAAGGAAAAGAGGATTCCATATACTGGAACAAAGGGTTGCTGTATAGAGAATGAAGCCCCGAGGGAGGGCTAGAGGGTGAGGGAATACAGCAGTCAGTAGTGCCCAGAGCCTGCTGTCTGGCACTCCTAGCCATAACCCATGGCATTCCCTTTGCAGGGCATTCATCACACATATCATTGAGTATACTGCCCCCTTTGATATGCATCTAAACAGGCATATCCAACAAATGGAACATCCACAGAGGTTCCTCACTAAAAGGGTGTAAGTAAAATGTCCTATGCATACTGCCTCAAGGGCCTATCCCTGTATTCTTTCTCCTACAGGCTTTTGAGGGGAGATCTATGCCTGGGATACAGGGCATTGTCAGACCCCACTCTGCTGGTCCTCCTGCATATCCAAAAAAAACAGCATCATAATTACCCATTCTAAATACTTAAACCTTGCCTGTGATATAAGTAGGTACTGCTGGAGAGATAAGTATGTATGTCAGCGACTACTGCATCTATGGAACATGCTCTCCATCCATGTGAAGCAGAGTTCCTCCCTAACCCAATTTAAGTGCATCCTGAATAATTGGATGGGAAACTGGAAATTCCTGGTTTGGCACCTATGTCTCTAATGGACATGGGTAACTTGTAAATGGTTCATCTCCCAAACTCCCGCTTACACTTATCAAGGGTATCAGAACTTGTCAGATATTTGGGAGGCATGGCTAGGCTTAAGAGGGTCCTTGTGGTTGTTAACCTTGTAATCACCTATGAACCTACAAACCTATATGGGCATAAAGCATACCAAGAGATGTATTACACAGAACATTTATTGGCCTGGGATTTCCAGGAATGTAACAAGGTACTGCAGGACCTGTGAGCAGTGACAAAAAGTAGGCAAGGCAGGAGACAACGTCAAAGCTCCTTTGATGCATTTGCCTGTGATTGAGAAGCCATTTCAGGGGATAGCTATGGATATTGTGGGGTCTCTGAGTACCCCAATTTTCACAGGGAAGAAGTATATCCTAGTGGTAGTAGTTTATGCTATCAGATACCCTGAGGTGGTGGCCCTGCTCTCCATTGAGGTAGAAAAGGTGGCAAATGCTTTATTAGAGATTTTCAGCAGGGTAGGTTTCCCAAGGGAAATACTGACTGACAGAAACACTAATTTCATGTCAGACCTGCTGGCTTGTCTGTGGAAGTGCTGTGGGGTGAAGCACCTAAAGACCACTCCCTACCACCCCAGACTAATGGTCTGGTTGAGAGGTTAAACTCTTCACTAAAGACCATGATACGGACATTTGCTGATCATTTTAAGAGGGAGTGGAACAAATATTTGCCTCATCTGTTTGCTTACTGAGAGGTGCCCCAGGAATCCACAGGTTTCTCACCTTTTGAGTTGCTATATGGGCATATGGTGAGGGGACCTCTAGATTTGATTTGCACTGAGTGGGAGGGTGCGTGTGAATCCCACAAGGAGTCTGTTGTGGCATATGTCCTAAACCTCACAACAAGGCTTAGGTAGCTTATAGGCTTAGCCCAAGAGAACCTAGCAGGAGCCCAACAGCAGAAAAAGCTCTGGTATGACAGGAATGCTCAAGCTAGAGAGTATGATGTGGGGCAGCAGGTGATGGTTCTCATTACTGACAGGCACAACAAGCTGCAGGCAGCTTAGGAGGGACCCCTCAAAGTGGTAAAGAAGGTCAGAGATGTTAACTACATGGTAGAACTGCTATGCAGGAGGCAGGGGCACAAGCTGTACCATGTTAACATGATGAACCCATAACATGATAGGGAGGCCCTGATGATAAATATTTGCATTAGAAGGCAGGATGAGTCTGATAGCAATCTATGGCTAAAGCAAGCCAGCCAGCAAAATCCCAAGCTACTATGGTGGAATCTAGGGTTACAGGCATATGATATGGGAGTGCAGCACTCTACTGTGGTCAGCAATGCCAAGGCAGCTCACATCTCAAGACAGGGTATGGGGTAATGTATTCCCAGATAGGCTCATTCCTTTCAAGCAGTGTTTATCAAGATGCACTTAAAAAACTAGCTCGATTCTTCAAAGGGAGAGAGGTGTGATGAAAGGAAGTACTGCCCGCACAGCTAGCTGGAATTTTGTAAATAATTAAATGTCATTTGCGAATGTCAAACTGATTTATATAAGATGCTTGTGTTGCAAATGTATTAGAACTGTATGTTATGTGTATATCAAATTGCTTTGTACAGATGTTTGTGTTGAAAATGTACTTGTAAAGTGCTTGTGTTTGAAATGTATCCATGGTGTGCCCTGCTGGAGAGAACAGAAATATACATGCACTACTGTAACTGTTTAAATGTACATGTTTTAACAGAGGAAACTGTAGGGTTAACCTCGGTCCAGCAAACTTTAAAATATATCTGAAATTAAATCAGTTTATAGGCTAGGCCATAAAGATGCTATCTTACAGGAGTCAATGCAGACAGAGACACAAAGTCTATACTAAGAAGCTTTCTGTATTGCCTTTGGGGTGAACTATTTACTACTCTGGAAACATGCAGGTATGGAATTGTTTTATGACTTCCAGCACCTGCCACAGATCTGAGCAAATGCCCATGCGTGTGCATTATTACAGCTATGTGCTAAATCCCGCCAGTTTCCAGCAATGGGGTATTGCATGGGAACTAGAAGCCAGATGACCAGAAGTGACATCATTCTGCAAGCTATCCCAGAAGTAATATTTTAGATATTATTTTGAGAAGTCTGTTAGTGAGACTGAGCAATCTGCATTCTGTCTTGGGCCTGACAACAAGAAGGACCATTCACCACATCATCTTCTTTGCTGTATGAAGTGATTTATTAGGGAACAGTGATTCTCTTAGATTCAGCCATGAATAAAGTGAAGCTTAGTTTAGATATTGTTTTTCTTTTTTTCTCTGAGCCTGTTCTTCAATGTTATTTTAAATATTTCCTGTGATTTGAACTCTGATGTCATAGCAAATATATACTTAGTATGTTCTTGTTATTTTATTATTTATCTTTAAATATATTTAAACCTTTCATTGGGGCTGATCATTGTAAAGATATTTAAGTTTTGAGAGTACTTGCATACTTATTTGGCCACACTGTGTGGGCCACTCCTAATAGCCTTGCTCTTGGTCAAACTAGCATTTGCATTAATATTAATTTCACTCAGTAAAATTGGACACCCTTTGTTAAAGGCCTTAAAGTAGCTGGCGAGGGGTTCTGATAACAGTGGTAACTACCTTATACTTGGGGCAAAAGGGAGCATAGCTAGTAAACCTGTGCCAGCATTTCCCAGGTGTGTGTGTGTGTGTGTGTGTGTGTGTGTGTGTGTGTGTGTGTGTGTGTGTGTGTGTGTGTGTGTGTGTGTGTGTTTAGATCAAATCTCAAAGTGTGTGTGTGTCAGCTATTTGGCAGGGACATGAAGCACTGGTTGGACAGAGAGAGTGTTTGAGGACTTGACTTGGAACCCTGGCTAAGGACTCAATTCTATAGCTATGCCAGTGGGAATTCTCACTGGAGAGCTGGAGAAACAGAGAGGAACCACCCCTGGACTGACTGTGTTCCCTATGTGCTCTTAAGGGAAATTGTGCTTGATTGTGCTTGATGCAGATGACTGCATCGGGAGATATTGTGTTCACACCTGTTACCTTCTCAGTGAATGTTCCTCGCAGGAGCCAGTGGTGAGGATTGAGGCTCCTCAATTACTGGCCCAGAGGTGGAGTCACAAACCCTGAAGGTCCTATTTATATAACAGGCAAGGCTTAAGTCTTTAGAGGGGCAGGAGATGGGTTGCCAATTGGCTCACTGACAGAACCCTCACTGTAAAAGTTGCAGACTCCAAATCTGACTCCAAACCAGTGACAAGTGGAGTACCACAGGGTACAGTCCTGGGACCTCTCCTGTTTGGTATCTACTTTTCTGAAGTACAGGCTAACACAGAAGGCCTTTGGCTAATGAAGTTCACAGATGACTTCAAACTAGGAGCCATAGTTGAATCCACAAATGATGTGGACATCCTAAAGAAAAGCCTCACTGAGACAGATGCCTGGTGTCAGAGCCATGGCCTCAAGCTCAATGCCAAAAAGTGCATTGTCATCCCCTTGGATAAAAAAACTCTGTATCCATGAACTACCACATAGGTGGCAGTCTACTTAACACTGAATGTGTGATAACAGACCTGAGGACCCAGGTGGACAGTAGTCTCTCCTTTGATAATCACATCACCACAGTGGTCAGGAAATCCTTCTACATGGCACACCTCATCACAAAAGGATTCTCATCTAGGAAAAAAGAGGTCATTGTTCCCCTATACTCGACACTCATTAGACCCATTATAGAGTACAATGACCCTTTTGGAATGTACCTCACAAGACATCTGCAGCAGCTGGAAAGGCCACAGAAGTACCTCACAAAGAGGATTATTGGCCTCAAACAAATGCCCTATACTGACCATTTCAAAAAACTCCAGCTTTACTCTGTAGCATATCACCTACTCCGAGGTGATCTCTGCCTAACATATAAAGCTATGTCAAACCCAGAGCTGTTGGACATGCTACACCTAAAGAAATCCTAATTCCTCCAAGCTGCTTGCTCTAGGGACCTAAACCTTGTCACCACAATAAGCCGGACATGCTGGAGGGATAGATTCTTGTCCCAGAGACTTCCCATACTCTGGAACAAGTTACCCATCTATGTCAAGCAAAGTTCCTCATTAGCACTCTTCAAGAAAAATCTTGATAAGTGGATGGGAAATAGGAAATACACCCCAGGGATCACTTCTGTGGCTCTGCTCAACAGGGGTATAGGAAAATAACTTTCTTGGGTGGCGTAAGCCAGGGAACCTTGCTGGCTAGGCTTACATAGGCCCTTTGGCCAGTAGCCTGGTACCTACGTACAAACCTATGAAGTGAGAATAACTTGTAGCTGGTTGGTACTTTTCACCTTTGGCTACTCAAAGTGTGTTTTTTTTTCATTAAGAAGACCGGGACTGCTATTCTTGTGGCAATAGTAAGGTAGCTTGGTCTGTCCAGGTTGGGAAACCCAGAGGGAGGCTTAATGTGAGATTACTTCATCAGCCAGAGGGAATTTTAGGGACTTAGTTGGGTGTTAATCTGCACTTGAGTGCTACTTCTGCTGAGCTTTTACATTAAGAAGTTCCAGGATCATCCATCTTGTGGCAAATATGTTTACCTGTTTTTCTGAGTTGGCAGGCACTCTGGGGAGTTTAAAGTATAGCTGTCTATTAGTCAGATGGCATGGGAATTAGTTTTCAGTTTTTTTCTGTCTTCTATAAATTACGTGCATTTTCACACAGTTGTTCACCCTTTAGTGGAAGTTAGCAGCGCCATGTATATTAAAATACCTATAAAACTAGTACTTAGGAGTTTAACCCATAACACAGAAATGTAGCTAAGCGTTGGGCAGCTAGTTAGAGTGTCAAACAGGTCATAGCACTTGCTAAAATCTAGCCTTCACCCTAGATACCACTCAGGTGATCCCTGTAAAGCCAGGAACATAAATCATAATAGTCCAACCATAATACAGGTCCTGACAGCATGAATTTGCAATTTCCTAATATCTCTGTAGGCAGCTTGGTAGATATGGGCATCTTGAGACAATGTAGCAATTGTCTCATGTACTCAGACAATATTTAATCCTTAAAGAAACTAACAAAGCATGCGAGAGGTGTACAACTTCCTTAGAGACAAAAATCTCACTTACACAGAGGTTGCCAGGAACCCACACACTGCATCCTTCACACATACTGCTCACCACCACACATAGACCTTTTTATGCTGAGGCACTGAAAGGAAATCACTCCAAATCTCAAAGACTTCCTAAACCTTCAAGCTGCAACACCTACCCTCAATAATAATTAAAGTACACACTACAAGCAACACATAACACTACACCTAATGATTCCCCAAGAACAAAGCCCATAAGGCTAGCAACACATTACCTAGTACTCTTGTAATAGTGGATTCTATTATACGACGCACAGATAGTCCTCTCACTAGGCTGGACAAGACGAAGATAGTGGTTAGTTACTTGTCTAGAACTAGGATCTGCAATATCACACACACACACTGAAATCAGTGCACCCCAGACACTAATATGATTCTATCATAGTTTATATGGGTGTAAGTGACCTGAGTTGTACCTCCGTGGAGTATATTGAAAGAGATATTATGGATATCTCTCTGAATATGTGTCACAAACAGGTTTGTGCCTTGCATTTGAGCAGCATTGTACCTTCACCAAGGACGATACCACAGTATGATCAAAAATTATTGATATCAATAACTGGCTTAGTTTCTGGTGTCACTCCAGGGGAATCCAATATCCATCAGCATGGGAAGACATAGTTAGCAGACCACTTTGCTTTGCCAAGGATAGTCTGCACCTGTCACCCCTGGGCTTTTTGATATTGGGTAACACTTCATCAATCTCCTTATAGCCTTTTTAGGCACTATCAAAATGACAAAACTACCAACATAGCAAAAAAAAAAATACATCAAAGCAGCCTTAAACTGTTACTATTCAGTGCTATGATCCTAAATAAAAAAACACCATCATGCCCTACAATTTCTCTTCACACTGGAGATTAAAGACATCTGTGCTGTTATGGAGACGTGGTTTAAAGATACAGAAAGTACTACAGTGCCTTCCACACATTTAGGCAAAAATAAGCATAGATAAGGGCTAAAAGTGGAGGTGTCTACATTAGCAGCAAATACAACTCTAGATTGGTTAAAGAAAATGATACCCTTTTCACCCACATCAAGGTCTCCATAGACAAAGTACACTTGCCTGCCTTTGCCAGCTACAGGTCACTCTCTATGACCCACAAAGCTCACAGCTCTTACCTATACCTACTTGAAGTGAACACCAACCAACCAAATACCCTTTTCATGGGAGACTTTCACTACCTTCTACAAACTAGGAATTACTCTGCCTCTAACTCACATGCCCAATATTTCCTGGACTTTATCAACACAAACACCCTGGACCAGATAGTGCAGTCTCCAAAAAGAAGATCAAACATATTGGATCTAGTTCTCATCAACATGGGAGAGCATTATCCACCCTACCCCACTCCTTTGTCATGTCCTCATTAGTGAAGACAGACCACAAAGCTGCCTCTCTAGAGATAAAAATCAACCCAGAAAAACCCAGTTAGACACTGTAACAGTTACAAAACATAAATAACACAAACTACATCCTATTAAGTGACAGATTGTCAAAATTCATAGCTTCCCCAAACCCTGAGAACACAGCTACATATGCAGAATTATTTAGAGAAACCCTATACAATCAAGTAAATAGCTGCACTTAGGCTGCCATACCTAACAGAAGTAAGCCCAAATCAAACTCTAAAAGCAAACTACACTGATGGAATCCTTCCCTTAAAAGGCTTTATAGCCTTAACAGACTGTATAATGAATGAAAAAAAGCCATGGCCAACATCAGGAAGAGCAACTTTCATAGATACAAGAGCTCTCTAATTCAACTAAACCAGTAACTAAGAGGTCTACTCAGTAAAGGTCAATTATGAGGTTAGAATTGCCTTCCAGGCTAAAGACAATCACTCATCAGACTGATGATTCTAATATGCAAAACCAGAGAATGAGTTATCACGGAAATAATCGATAAGGACATTGGCAACCTACAGACACAGGACTTATTACAATTTGGCTTTGTTAAGAGAAAGTCTTGCCTACTTAACCATGTAGACTTCTTAGAGAAGGTCACCAAGGCTATGGATTATGGGAAAACATTGCATACTGCCTACCTTGACCTGGCCAAGGTGTTCAATACAATACCCTACTCAGGTATTGTTGACAAACTCTCAGAACTAGGCATAAATCCCTACATAACTCATTGGATTGCCGGCTGGTTTACAGATAGGCCCCAAGAAGTCAGGATCAGTGAGACCTCTTTCACCAAGTGACCGGTCACCAACTTCATGTTTGGGCTGTTCTTGTTTGGCACCTACATTTCAGAAGTCAAGGCTAATATCAAAAGCACTTGATCACCAAGTTTGCAGATGACTGTAAATTGGGAGTTATCATAGATTCCTATGACATCAACATCCTTCAAGATGCCCTAACATAAACAGATGACTAGTGTGAAAACTACAGATTAAAACTCAGTGCAAAGAAATGCATTATAATGCCCTTTGGGATAACATCCATCCAAGCTAATTACTTCATTTGCAAAGCACCCCTAAGAGTTGAACTGATAGTTAGTGATCTGGGTACATATGTAGACAGTAATCTGGCATTTGTCCAACATTTAGCCAAGATAGTAAGAAAATCATTCTATGTTGCCCAAATCAAAAGTAAAGGTATGGCATCCAGATCCAAGGAAATAATAGTATCAGTCCACTCAGCCATCAGCAGACCCATAATTGAGTGCAATGCATCCTTTGGCAGGTAGCTAACCAGGCATTTGCAACATGGAATGTTTTGAAATGTTCCTCAGCAGGAGAATCCAGGCTATGAATACCCTGTCCTAAACAGATTGCCTTAAGGTCCAATCTCTGTACTCATTCTCCTACAAGTTAGTGAGAGGCAGTCTATGCATAGCATATAAGGCATCCTCAAATCCAGCTCTGATGGGTCTGTTGGACATCTACAAGACAAACCAGAAGCACTAGATCCAAGGACATGAACTTTGTCTGCAACATAACTCGAAGGGACCAATATGTTTCTCAAATGATCTCCACACTATGGAATAAGCTCCCCATTTATGTGAGGCAGGGTTCATTCCTGACCCTGTTCAAAAGAAATCTTGATCATTGGATAGGAAATCACAAATTTAGTCATGATCTGGCCCCCATGTCTCTAGTGGGCAGAGTTTGACAGTAAGTAAATTAATCCACAACTAACATACTCCCCACAACATAACCCTTAGCTACCGCTCTACTAACATACCCACCATAAAGGTATCCAAGCAACTATGGGACAAGACTGGGTTGGTTTGCACAACTAGTCTTGTAAAAATCCTGGTGGCTGTTAGCCTAGCATAATCCTATGAAGCTATGAACATGCAGTCAAACGAAATAAGATTGATAACTATATATAATATTTACAACTCAGTCGCATAGCTAAAATTCAAATTAATAAATTCCTAACTTCATCCATGCATTTATCACTGTCAGTTTTGAATCCCAATAATGAAGATATACTTTTCCAAACTTGGAGAGTTTCCACTTTTGGTTCCTGAATATTATAAGATTGTGATATTCTCTGAAGAAAATGTTGCAAAATAGGTTTAAGAGGTATTTTCAAGGAAGAGATAGATAGTTTCCATTCATGGGCTTGTTGCATTTTCATTGTACTTCCCATTATCCACGTTGCATTTGCGGCACTTGTGTTAATATTCATATATTAATTTATTCCACACAACCAGAACTGGACAAGCTCCAAAAGTGCTTATCATAATTCTTATAAACTGACCCCAATATGCTGGGCCTTTTTAGATTTCCAAAACATATGTAGGGTAACTGCTACTTGGCTACTACATCATCAGCTTTGACCATTATCAAGTTTAGCCTCTTTGCACAGCTTCACTGGTGTCAAGTACCATCTATAAATTAGTTTAAGTTGTTAATCTTTAACCTTATATAATGTTTTAATGATGAACCCCCTTTTCATACTTGTGGCTTAATTTAATGCCTGCACTCCTTTCCCAACTTTTCTGCAGTTTCTGGTTAGTGTTACTGCCCTTTTTTTCCACAAGTGTTCTGTACCCATTTTAACCCCAACCATTTTGCCATAGTAATGTATGCCCATGTATGTTGCTCTTTGGAAGTCCACTTTTGAATATGGCATGTAACTGGCCAACTCCCACCAGTCACCCATTTTCAATTTATAATCTTGTCTAATCTTTTAAATTATTTTCATTTTTCCTGATCCTTCTCTTTCTTTAAACATGACCATTTTTCTGTACTACTCTGTTGCCATCAATCCCTAATAGCCATACATGTCTTTTCCAACACTACTGGGTGAATCCAGATCATCGCCTTTCACGATATTCCTCAGACATTCTTTTTACTACTTCCCTTGGATCCAGTCAATGGTTTCTTCATCCTTTCCCACAAATTTATTGTCAGTGGTTTCTACCTCCTGAAACAGATGCATCATGTGGAATGCTAAGATGTATCTATCCACATTGGGGAGCCTCCCCATTCTATTGCTTTCAGCACCTGTATTTTTTTCTGGATGAATTTAGGTACCTCCTTCTCCCATCACCTATTCATTCAGCATATTTTGGATTTGTTTCAATTCTGCCCTCTCTGTTTAATGTCAGGAGGCCTAGAATCATGTATAAAATACATGGTAATATCATTGTTGTTATTATTTTGATTCCTCTTAAAATTGTGTTTATTTGCAAAATCTTCACCCATCATTTTCTCATCATCTTTTCCATTATTCTATTCAAATTCTCCCTACTTGTATCATCTCAGGAATTATCTACCACCAGCCCAAATATTTCAGATGCTTCACTTCTTTGATTATACATTGGCTCCCTTCTCCCTTATGTCCTAGCCTTAACATACCTGTCTTGTCCATGCTACAATTTAGGCCTGAACACTGTCTAAAGGACTGATATATCTCCAGCAGATTGTCTATAATCACATCTATCTTGTTATTCATTAGTTTGCAATAATCTGCAAATATAAAAAAAGCTTCCTCACCTCCCAACAAACTACTGTATGTCTATCCAACAATAAAGGCATAACCTTGACAGCCAATTCCTCAATAAGGAGAAGAAAAAGTATTGGTGATATGAGCAGGCTTTCTGCATGCTGCAGTTTATGCTTCCAATCCCCTACAGCCTTCTATTGACACATATTCTAAATGACAAGTTTGTGTACAGTAGTGGTATCCACCTCCAAAAAAAGTTGATCTGATATCTCTTCTCTCTAGACATTCAGAGAAAAAGCTACAGTTCACTGTCAAATGCCTTCCAAATAGCAAATAACTCCAATCATGCACCAGTATTGATCGAGCCATATTTATCGAGAAATGCATCGTTTTCATTAATTGTGATAGATCTCCATTTCACAAAACCATCCTGACCCCCTCCCCCCACTTTGATTTGCTAGTAATTTTTCAAGACGTTTTGCTGCCATAACCTTTACCAAAATCTTTATGCCCAGATTTATTAATGAAGTAGGCTAAATCTCTCTGACTGATGAGATCTCTTTAGAACCATTAGGCAGAACTATAGTTATTGCTTGATTAACACTCCTTAGCATGTGTCCATTATCTTTTAGGAGGTTGTACAATTCTGCCAGTGTCTTGCTTAATATATTTTCCTTATTTTAAAAAAATTGGCTGAGAAGCCATCTGCACCTATGCCATTAGTGTGGTTTAAGCCCACTATAGCTGCATTCACTTCCTGAACTATGATTTCCAGGTCCAGCCAATTACTCTGTTCTTCTGTTAGTTTCCTTTCCTTTGCCATATTAAAGTCCAAATCTGTAATGGATACTCTCCCCAGATCAACATATAAAGAGGTGTAGCAATCCCTAAAGGCCTCACATATTACTTAGCCTTTCTGCATTATTTCCACTTTTGTGGTTTCAAATTGAGAATTTTTTCTCTTTTCTTTTCTAAATTGAAATAACCATGCCAATCATATTGGGTGACTTTTAACTCATAACTACCAAACGTCTCTTCTATGAGTCAGCTCCGTTTTGACCTTGGCAATATCCAGAATGTTTATTTCCATTTTTATTTTTTCAATGTAATTCATACCCTCCCTACTACTACACTCCTTATTTTGAACTTGGGTTTCTTTTTCTTTAAATAGGACAACACTTTGTCTACTATTCTACCTTATTGTTGCATTAATTCACCCCTTAATGCCACCTTACCTCCATCCTATTAGACCATTCCTAGTTCCTGTCTCCTTTCTTCAATCCTTTTAATTAGATCTAAAATAATATTGAGCAGTTTAAGCCATTGCTCTTTTGTTCTCCATTTGTATTGTGCCCATCTCCATCCCATGCACCTGTCTTCCTTTAAAGGTTCGCTAATATCCAACGACACCATGGCATGATCTGACAGATTAAAATTGTGTATTTCCACTTCTGTTATATATTTTAACCTCAAACTGGGAATTAGAATGAGATCTAACCCACTATCCTAATTAAAGAGGTTTCTAGAAAAAGTGATAGCTATGTTGCAACCTTTAGTTTCTCGTCACCTATTAACTCAATTTCATTTTGTTAATCATTCCTCTACAATTTCTGTGCTTTTATATGTGGTTCCTGTGTACCATATAACCTACCAATAATGGAGTCCAACGCTGAATTAAAATCCTTAATTAAAACATCTCTATCTGCTTCTGTTAACCTTTACTCCTACTCCTTGAAAAACCTACTGAAAAAATCAGGGTAATCATTGTTATATATTGCAGAATAACCATTTATACCTTCAGCAGAAAGAATCATTGGCACCACCCTTACTCCTCTGGAAGATCTACACAAATGCCAGTGCATAGACAGGGCCAAAAAGATTTCCAGCGATCCAACACATCCTGCCAATGGTCTGTACACTTACCTATCCTCTGGCAGGAGATACAGAAGCCTGCATTGTAAGACCACCAGACTAAAAAAACAGTTTATTTCCGGTCTCCGTTAGGCTGTTGAACTCTCTGGAAAAATGAACTATAATTTCTGTTACATAACTAGCCTATCAAGGGGCTTATTTTATGGATGTGCAATAACTAAGTGCAATATAAAGGTGGCTCACCTACACAGTGAAGGACTGTAAAGTGCAATATACAAACGGTGCAATAATTCAGTCTAATCATAGATACACTGCTCTATTATTTCAATTTTACTTTGACAATATTGCCTTCATATTGTTCCTTGTCTTCCTTGTCTCCTGTTCTGGGATGAGTGTGGGTCACTGCTGTCCTACTTTACTTACAAATTGCTACTTATTAAATTTCTACTGTGATATTTTATTATTTTTTCTTTATCTATATGTGCAACTGTTTCCTCCATTGAGAATGAAGCATTGTAATTTCGTTCAGCTATGCTGCTGTGTAGTTCTGAATGACAATAAAGTTTTCTTTGACTCGACTATATCCTTTTTAGATAATCTGCCTTCCACGGTAGATGATTTTGAGGGTGTCCATTCTAATCTGAAAAGATTTATAAAATAATATAACTCCTATTCTAATCTCTCCTACAAATTATGCAAAAAATTCCTCTACTTAAAATTATTTACCTCCCTGATTTTCAGTTTGGCTTCTAGCAAACGCAACACAACAATATACTCTATCTTGTTTCTTTGTATCATATGTAAGGTTTCACCTATGTTCTGTATTGCAAACGTGAGGACAATACCCTTTCTCAGCATCAACTATGCCTCCATACTATTCTGTTATTTCTGATTCTTTACCACCAAAAGCTTTTCCCTCTGACATCTTCAGGCTAAGGTAAAGAAGAAAATAGAAAATAAGTTTGTTTTTGGAATCTTAGAAGTAGTTCCGCTTGGGAAACAAAAATACAATACAAGGAACTTCTATGGCAATTTAGATTAGATGCAATGCACAAACCAGGTTTAACTGAATAAGTCATGATTAATCCTGTATTTAAAATGAGAGCTGCCAAACTGTAATATTTTTTTACTAATTTTGCTTATCTTAATAGAGTATATGCATTTTAAATATGGGTATATTTATGTGTGTTTGGTTACAAATAATAAGAAATTGTTTTTTATTAGCTTTTTCCTATGTTTCTATCATATTGGTCATGCTTATTTCATTTCAGACAGTGACTTTGCCTTTCACTGATGGTAACATATGATGGACACTAATGGGTTAAGAAATTGAAATGAGGATGTAATGTGATTGAGTGCTGTATGTTTTAAGTTGTATATAAGTCATCTGATTTTATATGGCATCAGGTTCTGATGAAGTCCTTGAGGGGACAAAAGCGCTTAACTTGTTGTTTTTCTAACAGATAGTTGGAACACATTCTTGACATGGACAGCATGTGGTTCTTCATGGTTAAAGAAGAAAATAACCCTGGCCCCACCCTGTGTGCCCCTAAAGCATTTACACCTGATATGAAACAGATGATGCTAAAAGGAAGAATAACTACAGCTAAGTGATTCTATGAGTCCTACTGCAGGAAATAATTCAACAAATGTCTGTGATCCTCACCATTTCCTTGATTTAATATTGTGACTGGCATCACTGCATTATTTCCATTGGTACAACGTGACATTCTTTAACACCTACCAGTTGTATCCTTACCTTACCGTGGCACTTTCTAGTGTTTTTCAGATCCTGTCAACCTGGGTATAATAGATACATAAGCAAATAGTCAATAGGGAAAAGAAAGTATGAACATACTTTTATATATGCTCTTTTGGTGTTCCGCTGTAGGTAAGTATGTATGTGTAAGTGCATTTGTGAGGGGTATTGCTGTGTGTAAGTGTGTGCTGTGACTGTGGTGTGTGTGTGTGTGTGTGTGTGTGTGTGTGTGTGTGTGTGTGTGTGTGTGTGTGTGTGTGAGGGACTGTAATGTGTGGGTGTGAGTTTGCCTTGTGTGTCTGTTTGTGTGATTTCGGAGTTAGAATATTAAAGTAGGGGGTGTGGGGGTGCAGAGGGGGCTTGTCCCCCTGCCTATCTCTAGTGTAGGGTTGTGTGTTTGGTAGTTTGGGGCAGCTGTGTGTATGTCTGTGTGTGTTTTGCAGTTACACGGTTTTCGGTGTTACGGGGTTTCGTGATTCTGTTCTCCATGTTGTGGTCTTTCGTTCTTACGAAGTAGACCCATATATATATATATATATATATATATATATATATATATATATATATATATATATATATATATATATATATATGTATATATATATATGTATATATATATATATATTACATTACATCACCTTCAATGTGTCTGATAGTTTCAGGAAGGTTTTGCCACAAGTTATAAACGATTAAATGTGATTACATTTAGGCATCAATCAAGTTAAGCCATGCTTTGCACAGTCTTTAATGTTTAAATATTAGAGGACTCCTGTTCTTCAATCTGAAAATAAGAAGTAAAACTTTAAGAAATGTGTATTTCAAAGCTTCCTTTCCATTCGCCATCCAAAATTTTAACCACCAGTGTTTAAATCAAATATTCAGAAAACAAATGCTAAAGAAAGGCATTTATGGCATGCACAGACTGCATACCTGTATATGCCATGTAATCCAGGAACTGCCCTTGCTATATACAATCTGTAGGGAAAAAAGGAACTGTTAAAAGATATATACAATATATGATCATTGTAAACAAAATGCAGCATTGAGTTACTCAAAGCTTAATCAGAATTATTTTTAAAATTGTACAATAAATTCCCTGAAATATTTTAAATGTTATTCAGCCATCTTTTATAACCTTATCTAGTCTTTCTAGACCCTTTGCAGTCCAGCAGTGCCTAACCGCTGTGTAAAATGAACCTCAGAAGATGCCTGACTATGCTCTACTACTTGCCCAGCTAGATTTTCCTGGCAAAGTCCCTAATTCTTTGTACTTAGAAGAATGCCTGGTGGTAGATCACTATCTATCCCATAATCCCTCTCTTTTTCTTCTCCATATTGATACACAGTGCCATACTTTACCCAGACTTTGAGTTGATTTTTATCCAAACTCTCATTTTGCTGACCTGTGCCCTTATATAGCTTGTTTGTACCTTATACTTAGAAGAGTGGGGCCAGTGCTCATAGTTTCCATCTTTCTTGTGTCCAACATCTTCAGATCTGCAGGGATGTGTGAAATATGTATCTTTTGGGGAGGTGATTTTAGTTTATAAAAAGGTCTGTGTGTCATCTTTATAATTTTGTTCCATTCCATTTCTTTCTCAAAAATCTGGTCCTCTAACTCCCTTCCATCTAGCTTAACATGCTGTTGTCTCACTTTCTTAAAATATGCCTCTGCCTCCTCCACTTTGTGTAAAAATTACATCTACTCATCCAGTTGAAAAGAAAGAAATGTTGTATAGGGTATGATTGCCAGGCACTCAAGTTCCTCCAATTCCTGCTATATTTTAACATCTGCTGCCTTAGCTCAAAAAGATGCTGTGAGTAAAACACTGTAAACAACAGCTTACCTTACCTCAGTATATACCACGATGGTTGCAGTTGTAATGTAATATCCAGTCTCTAGTCCATGCACAGTGTAAGGTTGCTAAAACATGCTTTGGAGTTGCTGACGGCAGTGATCTCTTTCTTCCAACTTTATGTATACATTCGATAGAGGGATCTAGATAGTTTTGCATACACATTATTTCACAGCGCACACGTTCTATTTTAGGACATAGGTCCCAGTCACCAACCAGCTCCTACACTCCTTTTATATGAATATTTACTCTCCATGACCTGTTTTCAGGTCATCAATCTTCATAAAGTTCCAGCTGATTATCATGGACTCTCTTCTCAATAATGCTTAAATCACTTTCCATCTATGATAGTCTGGCCATACAATATCTTTCCCTTCAGGTTTTTCACTCACTGTTGTTGTTGTACAGCAGTTATGTGGTAGGCCCCAAAGTCAGTTATCATGAGTAATAAGTACTCAGAAAGGATAAGTAACCTCACATAAAGAGACATTTTTATAGCATTCTAGCATCAGTCTCAGCATCTCTTGTAACACTTGTCTCTGCTATACTGTTCACAGATCTTTTACATATTCAATTAATAATTGTCTATAGTCTCAGGGCACCAAATCTATGTTGCCATAGTCCTCCAGGCTAGACCTAGCTGCCCTGATTTTTGGCCAGATGCACCAACTTTTCAAGAGCCTTTGACCAGATTTTTGATGTGTGCAAGTTGAGAATTATGTCACATACACACCACAAACACACATAGGACAACGGAAAAATGTTGTAGCTGCAGAACTGAGCAACCTCTTATAATACAGTAAAGTCAACTGACTTGCTAAATAGCCATCAGCAAAGGAAGACGTTCCAGTCATACTCCGTTTGATCAATTTGGAATGCATCATTTGAGGAACGATGCATCAAGATTATGGTATTCACTCACTTTTTGCTACACAACACTGTCAGAATTCGAATATCAATCCATTTCCCTAGATTCATGCTTAGAATTCACAAACGTGAGACATGTTTGGCAACAAAGACCTAGAAACTGACTGCTGAAGCACACGGCAATATTAAACATAGGAAAGGAATATTAAAAACAGAGGTGGCTAACTTCACGGCACCCATGCACATGGAGAATAGTTGCATGACCGCCAGATCATAAACCAATGCACTGTACGAACATGTTCACAAATGCATGGATCTTGCCATACCCAATAGAAATAAGACACTCTCCTCAAAAAAAAAAGGAAGCCAATCTGGTGGTCCCCTGCCATAAACAAACTCTACAACAGAAGGAGGAAACTGATGCGGAATAAGGTGAAGTCCCAACACTGGAAAAACTCCCTTATCAGCCTCAGCAAAAGGTTGAGATCCCTCATCAAATCCTCTAAAGTTAGCTATGAAGACAACCACAAGGCCTTCTATAGTTATGTAAAGAATCTCCATGGCAATACCCAGGTTTGCTCTGAGCTACTGCACAATGGTACCTCCTATACCGAGCCAACAGATATTGCAAATATACTGGTGGACAGATTCAGTGCTAACTTTACACCTCCCCCCCACAAAGGACCAATCACAATACAAGTAGATTGCTACGAACCCAGTATTACTGCTGCACAGGTTAAAACAGCACTGTCCACGGCCAAGAATACAGCTTCTATGGGACCTGACAGTATCCCTGGCTGTGTTTTACATGAACTACAGAGTGAACTGGCACCTCAGCTGTGTGCCCTGTTCAATCACAGCCTCACCTCAGGCTTTGTCCCTACCAAATAAAACACTGCTACAGTCATCCCTTTCCACAAAGGAGGAGTGACTACAGACCCCGGGAACTATTGCCCCATTAGCCTGAAAAGTCTGATATACAAAGCTATGGAACGCATATTCATGGACCTAATAAACAAGGATATAGGGAATCTCCAAACTCTGGATCCTAAACAGTTTGGTTTTGTGAAGGGTAGATCATGCCTGCTCAACTTGGTCGACTTCTTTGAGTCAGTCATCAGAGCTGTGGATGAAGGTAAGGTGGTTCATACAGCCTACCTTGATCTGGCCAATGCCTTTGATACCATTCCCCACTCAGGAATCATAGAAAAACTTACTAAGCTAGGCATCAACCCCTATATCCCTAGGTGGGTTGCAAACTAGCTCACAGATAGAACCCACAGTGTGAAAGTAGCTGACTCTAAGTCAGATTGCTAACCAGTCAAGAGTGGAGTCCCACAGGGTTTGGTCCTGGGTCCTCTCCTGTTTGGTATCTACTTCTTTGAAGTTCAGGCCAACATGAAGGGACTCTGGCTGACAAAGTTCGCAGATGATTGCAAGCTGGGAGCTATTATTAACTCCTCAAGTGATGTTGACATCCTACAGAAAGGCCTCAATGAGTCCAACGACTGGTGTCAGAACCATGGTCTTAAGCTCAATGCCAAAAAATGTGTCTTCATCCCCTTTGGGAAAAACCTGGTTCCCTTGAATTATGACATTGATGCTAGTCCACTGAACACAGAATGCATTATAAGATATCTGGGAACACAGGTTGGCAGAAACCTCTCTTTTGACCACCACATTGCCACTGTGGTCAGAAAATCCTTCTATCTGGCACATCTCATTACTAAGGGTTTTGCATCCAGGAAGAAAGTGGTCATTGTCTCCCTTAACTCTTCCCTTATTAGGCCAATCATCGAGTACAATGCCCTATTTGGCATGTACCTCACTAGAAACTTGCAACAACTGGAGAGGCCACAAAAATACCTCCCAAAGAGGATTCTAGGCCTTAAGCACTTGTCTTATATGGACAGACTCAAAAAACTCCAACTATTCTCTGTCTCATATCGCCTACTTAGAGGCAATCTCTGCTTGAATTACAAAGCCATGTCTGACCCAGCTCTGTTAGGAATGCTACATCTAAAGAAATCCCAATCTCTCCGCACCACAAGCTCCAGAGACCTCAACCTCATTACCACAATCAACAGAACATGCTGAAGGGACAGGTTCATAACCCAG
Source organism: Protopterus annectens (assembly GCF_019279795.1). Lineage (NCBI taxonomy): Eukaryota > Metazoa > Chordata > Ceratodontiformes > Protopteridae > Protopterus > Protopterus annectens. The sequence goes on from NC_056733.1 coordinate 1,371,033,274, forward strand.
AGACTGCACATGCTATGGAATAGACTTTCTTTAGATGTCAAGCAGAGCACCTCACTGGCTCTCTTCAAGAGAAGTCTTGATGAGTGGATGGGAAATAGAAAATTCACACCGGGGATCAATCTAATGGCTCTACTCGACAGAGGCACTAGGAACTAAGGTTGGGTGGCACGATGCTAGGGTAATCCTATGGGCTAGGCTAGTAAAGGCTCCAGGGCCATTAGCCTAGTACACACCTATTAACCTATGGGCCATGTTGATTTGCTTTATTAGCATGAAATTCAGCAACTTATGATGTAATTTGCATGCCACAAAAGTTTCCATATTTGCATGTGAGTGCGTGCCACTGCACACCGCTATGCAGAGTTTACTGAATCTAAATGTTTTCACACACGGTAAAAATTATTGTGTAAACTTTATTGAATCCCCCTGTTGGTGTCTTTAATAAAGCTTTCTCATACTGGAGTTATTAGATATACATATACATATATATATATATATATGCATATATATATATATATATATATATATATATATATATATATATATATATATATATATATATATATATATAAACACTACGTAACAAAGTGACAGCACTAATCAACAGAAATAAGAAGTCATATTATTCCTAGCTTCAGCTCCAGCATAAAATCAACCCCAGTAAATTTTGGCACTCCATATCTTTTCTACTTAACCCTGGAAGAAATGGAGAGCACACCCTATCACCAGATACCCCTCCATCACAAATAGCTGAAAACTTTAACAAGCACTTCATAAAATCAATTTCAGACTTATTAACTAACACCCCTAATGTTGGACCCCCCACCCTTCAATCTATTCAGGCACCAACCTCAGGCCATTAACTACTTCTAACCCTGTCATAACTAACCCGCCTACTCAAAAAAATGTCATACAAACCCCATTCTCATTTCAGCCCATACCCACTGACACCATTAAGAAACTGCTACAAAAACTAAAACCCTGCTCTACCTCAGCTGATATTCTCCCCCCATACTACCTCAAACTGGCTGCTAACTCAGTTGCCTACCCAATCAGTATCCTTAAAACAGGTCTTTACCTGAATCAGAAGTACCGACCATATGGAAACAATCTCACATCACCCCCATCCACAAAGGAGGCAACTCTTTTGATCCATCCAATTTCTATCCTATATCCATCTTGCCACCCATATCCAAAATTCTCGAGAGAGGTATCCTTCAGCAGGTAATGCAATATCTATTGCAAAACAACCTTTTAACCAACACCCAACATGGTTTCTGACCTAGACACAACACAGATGCAGCCCTATTATCTTTTACAGGCACCTTGAACAAGGCCAGAGTTGCAGGATGCTATACACCCTCAGTATTCCTTGCTCTCTGCCAGGCCTTTGACACAGTGTCTCGCCCCTTACTTTTGAACATACTGTCTAATCTAGGCTTTTCACATAACACAGTAAAATGGTTTTGAAGCTACCTCAAGGATCGTAAATAAGCAGTGAAATGGTCCGATGAACTGTCACCCTTCCTCCACAACTCTACTGGAGTTCCCCAAGGCTCCATCCTAGAACCCCTACTCTTCAACATTTTCACAAACAATCTTCACACTGCTTCTCACCCTGGAACCCTGATTCAGTATGCTGATGATTCCACCATAATCTGCACTGCTCAATCACAACCAGAACTACTTTCAAAAAATGCAACAGTCCTTTACTGTAATCAAATCCTGGCTAAGAAACGCCCAACTCTTT